>NW_016803104.1:712188-727251 GCF_001698545.2 Rhinopithecus bieti
AAAAAAAAAAAAAAAAAAAAAAAAAAAAGCAGGAGTTGCAATCCTAGTCTCTGATAAAATGGACTTTAAACCAACAAAGATTAAAAAAAAAAAGAAAAAAAAAAAAAGGGCATTACATAATTGTAAAGAGATCAATGCAACAAGAAGAGCTAACTATCCTAAATATATATGCACCCAATACAGGAGCACCCAGATTCATAAAGCAAGTTCTTAGAGACCTACAAAGAGACTTAGACTCCCACACAGTAATAATAGGAGACTTTAACAACCCACTGTCAATATTAGACAGATCAATGAGACAGAAAATTAACAAGGATACCCAGAACTTGAACTCAGTTCTGGACCAAGGGGGCCTAATAGACATCTACAGAACTCTCCACCCCAGATCAACAGAATATACATTCTTCTCAGCACCACATTGCACTTATTCTAAAATCGACCACATAATTGGAAGTAAAACACTCCTCAGCAAATGTAAAAGAATGGAAATTGTAACAAACAGTCTCTCAGACTACAGTGCAATCAAATTTGAACTCAGCACTAAGAAACTCACTCAAAACCACACAACTACATGAAAACTGAACAACCTGCTCCTGCATGACTACTGGGTAAATAATGAGACGAAGGCAGAAATAAAGATGTTCTTTGAAACCATTAAGAACAAAAACACAACACACCAGAATCTCTGAGACACAACTAACACAGTGTTTAGAGGGAAATTTATAGCACTAAATGCCCACAGGAGAAAGGAGGAAAGATCTAAAATCGACACCCTAACATCACAATTAAAAGAACTAGAGGAGTAAGAGCAAACAAATTCAAAAGCTAGCAGAAGACAAGAAATAACTAAGATCAGAGCAGAACTGAAGGAGATAGAGACTTGAAAACCCTTCAAAAAACCAATCAATCCAGGAGCTGTTTTTTTTTTTTTGTTTTGTTTTGTTTTGTTTTTTTTTGTTTTGAAAAGATTAACAAAATAGATAGACTGCTAGCCAGGCTAATAAAGAAGAATAGAAGGCTGGGTGCAGTGGCTCATGCCTGTAATCCCAGCACTTTGGGAGACTGAGGTGGGCAGATCACGAAGTCAGGAGATTGAGACCATCCTGGCTAACACAGTGAAATCCCGTCTCTATTAAAAATAGAAATGCAAAATAATTAAAAATGCAAAATAATTACCTGGGTGTGGTGGTGGGCGCCTGTAGTCCCAGCTACTTGGGAGGCAGGAGAACGGTGTGAGTCCAGTAGGTGGAGCTTGCAGTGAGTCGAGATCGTGCCACTGCACTACAGCCTGGGTGACAGAGCGAGACTCTATATATTAAAACAAAACAAAACAAAACAAAACAAAGAATAGAAGAATCAAACAGACATAATAAAAAAATGATAAGGGGGAGATCACCACTGATCACACAGAAATACAAACTACCATCAGAGAATAACATAATCACCTCTACACAAATGAACTAGAAAATCTAGAAGAAATGGATGAATTCCTGGACACACACACCCTCTCATGACTAAACCAGGAAGAAGTTGAATCCCCGAATAGACCAATAACAAGTTCTGAAATTGAGGTAGTAATTAATAGCCTACTAATGAAAAAGAAAAAAAAAGGCCCAGGACCAGATGGATTCACAGCTGAATTCTACCAGAGGTACAAAGAGGAGCTGCAACCATTCCTTCTGAAATTATTCCAACAACAGAAAAAGAGGGACTCCTCCCTAACTCATTTTATGAGGCCAGCATCATTCTGATACCAAAACCTGGCAGAGACACAACAAAAAAGAAAAATTTCAGGCCAATATCCCTGATGAACATCAGTGTGAAATTCTCAATAAAATACTGGAAAACCGAATCCAGCAGTACTCCAGAAAGCTTATCTACCAAGATCAAGTCAGCTTCATCCCTGGGATGCAAGGCTGGTTCAATAAACATAATCCATCACATAAATAGAACCAATGACAAAAACCACGCGATTATCTTAATAGACGCAGAATAGACTTTCAATAAAATTCAATACCCTTTCATGCTAAAAACTCTCAATAAACTAAGTATTGATGGATCATATCTCTAAATAATAAGAGCTATTTATGACAAACCCACAGCCAATATCATACTGAATGGGCAAAAGCCAGAAACATTCACTGTGAAAACTGGCACAAGACAAGGATGCCCTCTCTCACCATGCCTGTTCAACATAGTATTGGAAGTTTTGGCCAGGACAATCAGGCTGGAGAAAGAAATAAAGGGTATTCAATTAGGAAAAGAGGAAGTCAAATTGTCTCTGTTTGCAGATGACATGACTGTATATTTAGAAAACCCTGTTGTCTCAGCCCAAAATCTTCTTAAGCTGATAAGCAACTTCAGCAAAATCTCAGGATACAAAATCAATGTGCAAAAATTACAAGCATTTCTATACACCAGTAATAGAGAGCCAAATCATGAGCAGACTCCCATTCACAATTGCTACTAAGAGAATAAAATACTTAGGAATCCAACTTACAAGGGATGTGAAGGACCTCTTCAAGGAGAACTATAAACCACTGCTCAAGGAAATAAGAAATGACACAAACAAATGTAAAAACATTCCATGCCCATGGATAGGAAGAATCAATATTGTGAAAATGGCCATATTCCTCAAAGTAATTTATAGATTCAATGCTATTCCCATCCATCTACCATTGATTGTCTTCACAGAATTGGAAAAAAACTGCTTTAAATTTCATATGGAACCAAAAAAAGAGCCTGTATAGCAAGACAATCCTAAGCAAAAAGAACAAAGCTGAAGGCATCATGCAACCTGACTTCAAACTATACTACAAGGCTACAGTAACCAAAAACAGCATGGTACTGGAACCAAAACAGATATATTGACCAATGGAACAGAACAGAGTCCTCAGAAATAATACCACACACCTACAACCATCTGATCTTTAACAAACCTGACATAAACAAGCAATGGGGAAAGGATTCGCTATTTAATAAATGGTGTTGGGAAAACTGGCTAGCCATATACAGAAAACTGAAACTGGACCCCGTCCTTAAGGGAATGAGAGTGGTCAAAGATGGCTCTATAGTTTATGACTAGAGAATTTGGAATAATCTATTCCTTGGGGAGGGAGGAAGCAAAAATATATATGTACTCAGTGTTATTAGTGCTTTAAAAGCACCTTTGCTCTAGGAAAGAGTTGCTGGCTTGATAATAACTCAGTGCAGCCAGGCACGGCAGCTCATGCCTGTAATTCCAGCACTTTGGGAGGCCAGAGCGGGCAGATCATTTGAGGTCAGGAGTTTGAGACCAGCCTGGCCAACATGGTGAAACCCCATCTTTCCTAAAAATACAAAAATTAGCTCGGCATGGTGGCATGCACCTGTAATCCCAGCTACTCGGGAGGTTGAGGCATGAGAATCACTTTAACCAGGGAGGAGGATATTGCTGTGAGTGGATATCACACCACTGCTCTCCAGCCTGGGAGGCAGAGTGAAACTATGTCTTAAAAATATATATATATATGTTTCAATTTACATTTCTAGGCCTTGTATTTGTGGCTAGAGAATGTAATAAAGGGAAGTCTCTGTGTCATTGATCTAGTGTTCAATAGTAAAATTGAAATGATATTGAAGAAAAAGATAAAAGGGATGTGTTCTTGAAAAGTGTTTTGTTCAGGATATCAACCAAGCAAACAGTATCAATTTTAGCTACATTTTTCTGTTTGTTTTACAGGATAAAAGGAAAAGCAACACACAATAAAAGACAAATGGGGGATGGGGACTAATTACCAGACACTACAATTTAAACTTATGAGAACCAAAGCTAAAACAGAATAACTCTGCTGCTATTAAAACCTGTTGTAGGTAGAAGTAAAAGAAGACAGAACAAAAGAATTACCAAAATTTTAGCAATATAATTATAAGGTAGACAGAAGTTGAGAAAGACTAAAAACACAGATGAACAACTCAGACTTGTCCATAATCAATAAATCTTAGACATTCAGGATCCTACGGATCTTCTAGATATGGCATCTGGCATAGCTTCCCAGCTCCTTCCAACATAACACAGGTAAAGAAACACTGCAACAAATAGGATTATGTCATTGATTCTTTTTTTTTTTTTTTCCTATTATGGAGATACACTCGTCTTACTAGGATCAGCTAATTTCTTAACAATACCTTATTTCTAGATGGAATCACTTTGCTCCAGTCAATAAATTTACACAAAAGCAGTGCGGCGACTTCAGAGTTTGAAAGTAAGCAAGAATTTTTTTAAAAAAATTTCCTGCTATTTCCCAGGTGCATTTGGGAAATGCTTTTCCCTAGCGTGCCTTGGACATTGCCTCTTCTTTGTTCTATCTGCTGTCGTTACAAAGGGGATCACAATCATCATTTTGACCTTCAAGTTAAATCACATCTGTTGAGTCAGGAGTTTAGGGTTTCACATCCATGTGGAAAGAAATGCCCAGATCCTAATTCTTTCCCCAACATACAGTCTTTCTAGGTCATCTTCATTTCTTCTCCCATCACCATTGCCCCTCCGGCTAGCCAAACCCTCTCTCATTTGTGGATTCGAACTTTTTATCCATTTGCTCTCTGCAGATTTCCCAGTCCGGTTGAATTGGCTTCACTCATCTTTTCAACGAACACTTATAGAGAGCCTGGCGTGTGCCAGGTGCTGTTTAAGGAAAAGGTATCATTAGAAATGAGTAGGGCTTACAATTTCATCAAGGAGAATTCAGCTTTGCACTTGAGTATCAAAACCCACTTAATACTTGAAGGGTATACTTTCTCTTTGGGGGGGTCATTCTAAACAAAAGTTGTCTCAGTTAATGAAAACAGTGCAAATCAAAATACAAAATCTTAGCCAAGTGCAGTGGTACATGCCTGTAGTCCTAGCTGCTTGGGAGGCTGAGGCAGGAGGATCGCTTGAACCTAGGAGCTTGAGGCTGCAGGGTGCTATGATGGCACCACTGCACTCCAGCCTGGGTGACAGACTGAGACCTCATCTATAAAAAGAAAAAATAGAAAACAAAACAATGTATAAAAACTCAAAATACAGCCGGGCACAGTGGCTCACTCCTGTAATCCCAGCACTTCGGGAGACTGAGGAGGGTGGATCACCTGAGATCAGGAGTTCAAGACCAACCTGGCCAACATGGTGAAATCCAGTCTCTACTAAAAAAATTAGCTGGGCGTGGTAGTGGGCACCTGTAATCCCAGCTACTTGGGAGCCTGAGGAAGGAGAATCGCTTGAACTCGGGAGGTGGAGGTTTCAATGAGCTGAGATGATGCCATTGCACTCCAGCCTGGGCAATAAGAGCAAAACTCTGTCTCAAAAACAAAACAAATAAAACAAAACCCTCAAAATACTACTAGCATAAAACCAAGATTTGTGAAGAATAAACACACATTCAGAGCTGAGGACAAGCTTCTGAGGGATAGAGAATACTCTGAGAACATAAGCATTTGCTGTTGTTTTGGTCAAGCCTAAATTGTAACACTTTTCTATGTTACGGTCTCCTCAATTGGATTTTCACATTCTCTATAATTTCAGTGACCTTTTACTGACATCTTGGTATAAAACCACACACGTTTGTCGGCCATTTAAATGTACGTTTTCCAAAGGACACACACACGCACACACACGCGCGCGCGCGCGCGCACGCACACACACACGCACCATTGAATTGATCTGAAGAACTTGATTAGAGAAAAGAAAAAGGAAACAAAAAGCCCACTTTGACTATTTTTTTTTCTTCACAATCCTATAAGCTAGGTTCTGAAGTCACACACACTTGTGCTGGGGTTTTGGATCTACCACTTTTGGAAAATTTTTTCTTTTTCTTTCTTTTTTTTTTTTTTGAGACGGAGTCTCGCTCTGTCGCCCAGGCTGGAGTGCAGTGGCCGGATCTCGGCTCACTGCAAGCTCCGCCTCCCGAGTTCACGCCATTCTCCTGCCTCAGCCTCCGGAGTAGCTGGGACTACAGGCGCCCACCACCGTGCCTAGCTAATTTTTTGTACTTTTAGTAGAGACGGGGCTTCGCCGTGTTAGCCGAGATGGTCCCGATCTCCTGGCCTTGTGATCCGCCCACCTCGGCCTTCCAAAGTGCTGGGATTACAGGCGTGAGCCACCGCGCCCGGTTGAAAGTTTTTTCTTTCTCAGAACCTCTGTTTTCTTTTTTGTAAATCGGGAGTGGTAACACCTATCCTGCTGAACTGTGGTGAAGACTGTAGATAATTGAAATGTTGGGCTCAGGAAACACTTAGTAAATATCAGCTGCTGTTATAGTTCTCTTTTGGACTGAAAAACTAAATTATATGTGACATAAATTCCTTAATTAGTAAAATTTAGGTCATGTGACTTCCAAAACCAAGGACTAAATTTTTCACCAATATCAGGAATCAGTTGGATTGATTTTTTCCCCAGTCCTATCTATATTTTTCTGTACTCTCTATAATTTCTCTGGCAGAAAAAAAAAAACAAATAAATAAGAAAAAAGTTCCATTTGAAGTAGCAATATCAGCACTGATTTTACCTCCAGACAAGTTTCCTACTCTGAGGGGAAGAAATATGGATTACAGGTACAGATCTCCTTCAATAAAAAATGTGTTTATAATACTTTTCTCTTTTCTTTATTTCTCTTTTTCTTTTTTTTTTTCTTTTTGAGACAGAGTTTTGCTCTTGTTGCCCAGGCTGGAGTGCAATTCCGTGATCTCGGCTCACTGCAACCTCTGCCTCCCCAGTTCAAGCACTTCTCCTGCCTCAGCCTCCCCAGTAGCTGGGATTACAGGCACTTGCCACCATACCTGGCTGGTTTTTGTATTTTTAGTAGAGATGGAGTTTCACCATGTTGGCCAGGTTGGTCTTAAACTCCTGACCTCAGGTGATCTGCACACCTTGGCCTCCCAAAATGCTGGGATTACAGGCATGAGCCATTGCACCCGGCCAATTCACTGTTTTAATCTCATAAATGTATATGGTAGAGCTCCAACCATAGTGGTACAAAGAAAAAAACATGAACTTTGATGTCCCATAGGGTTAGTTAGGTTTGACTCCTGGCTGTGCTACTGATTGTCTAACCTTGGGCAAGATAATAGGAATCTCTGATTTTCAATTTTCTTATCTGTAAAATGGAGATAATAACATCTACCTTCTAGAGATGTTGATAATGGTGAATGCACAAGATCATTTTATAACGTTCTGAACACAAAGCCCGGCATTTAATCAAGTATACTCAATAAATATTATTTCTTCTCTGTTTCTTGCTGTTTCCTGTCTCCTTAAATAATAATCAAGAGAATGTTCTAAAACAATCCCAATTGTAGTCTAAATTGTCCTTATAAATAAACACACATATTTGAAACTTCTTATGACCCAATCTTTGATTCTTAAACCAGTCTTAGAATCTGATACAGTAGGGTTTATTTCACTTTTAAAAATAACTTCCACATTACTCCATTTTGATGTCTTTCAGATTACAATGGGAAACGATGCTTGGTGTGGTGTGTGAAATAATTCATGCAGAGATGCATAAACACAACACTAATCTTTGTCAAACTCCCGTCTTCCAGTCAGGGTCCCTTGTTTATCGATAACCAGTGGTATGTATTCCCCTCTCCTTCCTCATGTACACATAAAACTAGCATTCATGTCATAGAAGGAGGTTTTATTTATTTTCCTGGAAAGACAATAAATCGTTCAAAACATATCATTCTAAATCGTGCTCTTTAAAGCTTACTATATTATGAACTTTTTCTCTTTTTCAATTCTTATTTAACATATTTTAAGGTAATTATTTAGTATATTTTCATGTCTTTTTCCACTTTTCCTTCAGCATCGCCTCTTGCTCTTACCTCCTGCTCATGTTTTGTGTGTGTGTGTGAATTTTACTAGATATCCTTCTGAAGAAGAAAGCTTTGGATGATCTACTTTGTGGAATGCGGTTGGTGGCAGGGCACAAGACAAAAAAGAAAATAAAGTACCTTTTGCAATAATCCAGTAGAGTTAGAACCCTGGGCTAATTTTTCTACAATAACTCTTTACCACATACTATCATTTCCTTTCTTGCCCACTTCCTTTCTTCATGTATAAATTTTTTGAGGCCAGGGATAACTTCCAATTATTCGGCCTTTCATTCTTAATGCTACACAGTAGATGTATAGAAACCTTTAGAAAAAGCAATTTAGGATAATAGTTAAGAGACTTACCTTTTGAGGGCAGAGGGATTTGGGTTCAAATTCTCCTTATTTACCTAGTGCTAGCAAGTGATCTTAGGCAAATCACAAAACTCTCTAAGACTTATTTATTACACATATTAAAACTGGAAATAGCATCAAACTCAGGTAATTACTGTACAGATTAATAGAAAATTAAAACCTATCATTGGGCGCAATAAATAGTCAAACTGATAAATAAGGATGAAAAGGGAAAAAAGGGAAGAATTTTAGATAGGAAATCTAAGGAAGTGAGGAGACCTTTGGGAATTTTCTAAACCATTTTCAAGATTTTGCTATTCTTAAACCACTGCCATTTCTAGGGGACCCAGTCAATATCCTTTCTTGGGAAGTCCTCTGGACTGTCTTTTCAGACATCTTAACCCTTCACTGCTTTCTTTCAAAACCTCTTTACTTTTTGTTTTTTTTTTTTTTTTTTTTAAGACGGAGTCTTTGCTCTGTCACCCAGGCCGAGTGTAGTGGCCGGATCCTGGCTCCTGCAAGCGTCCCGCCTCCCGGGTCACGCATTCTCAGCTGCCTCAGCCTCCCGAGTAGCTGGGACTACAGGCGCCCGCCCACCCTCGCGCCGGCTAGTTTTTTGTTATTTTTTAGTAGAGACGGGGTTTCACCATGTTAGCCAGGAATGGTCTCGATCTCCTGACCTTGTGGTCCGCCCGTCCTCGGCCTCCCAAAGTGCTGGGATTACAGGCTTGAGCAACCGCGCCCGGCCAAACCTCTTTATCTTGAAGTCCGATCCCCACCTCTAAATTTTAGGGAACAATAATTGTGTACTAACGGCAAAGGTAGAAAAATAATTCCTCCTTTAATGTCTTCCTAAGACAATGGACATTTCCCCATAATCCAAACCCAGAGCTTTTGTGCAGGGGTCCCTAAAAAGATCACTCCGACCCTAAGGAAATATCCAAGGTCAGCTCAGTTCTCTTAGGAAAATTGGGTGGCAAATTGGAGCTAGTATATGAGATTTAGCCCCCACTACAAACCGAAGAAAGAAGTTTTAGCAATGTAGAGATAAAAGATGAGTTTGTTATTAATGGGAGGCAGTTTTAGGTGAAAGAGATTCCAGTTACTAAAATTATCTGTGTTCAGTTCCTCAGTTGAAAAAAAGGGGGTAATGCTTATTACCTGAACTAGTTGTTGCAGTAAATAAAGTTTATTTAGTATAAAAGCGACTGGTGTGTAGTACCAATCAGTAAACATAAGCAACATTAATATTATGTATTTAATTATATACATGGATTTTAAAATATATAACAACCTCCATGGGAAAATAATAAGATGAATCATATGGGAGGTCAAAGGTACATCCTCTATTCCTGCTTCCGTGGAACAGCAGAGTGATTTTATAAACAGGAATTATTTTTAAATTTGCTTAGAAGGAAAATTTCTAAGAAATCTTTAAATGGAAATCCCAACAACAAAAGATAATTCTAGGCAGTTGAGGTGCAATCAGGAGAGCAAGCATCAAGAGGTTTAAAAATAAACAAAAGAAAACATTAAGAGAAGGCCTAATCAGCATATGTATTTGGCAAAGAGACAAAGAAGAGATAGAGTTAAGAGACTGTTGGCCAAGAAGTAAAAGGATTCTGGTGACACCTGGATAAGAAGGTAAGAAGGGATGCTGTGTGTTTAAAAGATATGAGTGATACAACGTCCTCAGTCATGACAGAGAAACTGAGCAAGTGATGCCTTTTTTGAATGGAAATAAGTTTGATTCTTCATCAGGCTAACTTTGTTTGTAATTTTACATGCATCTTGACCCTCTTTAAAGACAGATCAACCACATATTAGGGGATGTTGGGGAAAGGAGAAACTATTATTTGTATTCATCTGATGGGAAAATTACAGTTTAGCAAAGAATTAAAATTTGTTCGTGGCATAGGTAAGTTATAAAAAGTTTACTTCCAATAATGGATTAATTAGTCTGATTTCCACACTATACTAACTCTGTTTTTTAATAGCTAGTACTTCCTTTAGGCTCTTTAGTTATTGTTAAGCCTGTCCTTGGAGAGAAGCCAAGGATGTGAAAGGATTTGGTGCAATGAAGGCAAAATGAAGGCAATGATTGACTTCCAGAACTACATGCTTAGTGTTTAATCTTCATTACTTTATATTTTAAAATCCAATCTAATCTCAACTCAGCTAAGGATTAACTCAATTAACAACAGTAAAAAAAAAAAAAAAATGCTTTAAATAGCCACAAAATCCTTAAACCCTTTTTTGATTCATTTCTATAAAATAATAATGATTTATAGATGGTAAAGATACTATAAGATATACTTAATTGCATATTTTTCCTATCTAAATAGCAAAATTATTCCAAAGGGAAAAGCATTGTATCTAACTAGAAAGAAGGAGAGGATCCAACGCTAGATCTTAGCACATGCCATGTTTATGCCCTCTCCAATCTTTATAAAAGGTAACATAAAAATCAATTAAATCTCACTGCTACCACTCTACAGACACTAAAAATTGTGGTTAACCGTTTTGTTTACGAAATTGAAAGTGTTTAATTTTTACCTTCCCCTCACCCCACATTTAATTATTAATTGTTCTGAATTTTATTGACCTGCTAGCAGACAGTCAGAGCCTTGGTATGCAATTCTAAAGAACGTAGTACTATACTTATTGATTGGCAAGTTATTTGACTTATCTTTATTTGTGTTTTCCCATCTCGATTAGACCTGTTCTTACGTCTCTACTGAGCTGCTTTGGGGGGAAAAAAAAGAATGAGATAAAATGTATAAACTCTGAAGAACTGCTTGAAAGTTCAGAGTGATGATATTATTCTTTGCCTTGATGGGATACAAATATTATCTTAATCCACTAAAAACTATCACTGGGAAATAAATTCTGGCATATTGTTGCTCGCCTTCCATGTTAAGTTAAAAAAAAAAGAAGGCATACTAGGAGATCAGCAGGACAAGGATCAAAATTCAGAAATGTAGGACATGAAATAAATTATCTAACCTGTTTGTAAATGTTATCAAGAGTATCCCAAAGATTAGAAACAAAATAGTTTAACAACTTATTCAAGCATAAGGCAGTGTGCATCTGGAAGATAAACTGAATAGAAAGAGGCAAGAACTAGTGTTACAGCCCTTACCTGTAAAAGCCCGAGATAAATTTTGCTCTTATATGGAGTTTGCTTTTGTTCTTTTTATGTTTTGGTCAAACTAACTCCCGTATCTTTACTGCCTCATTCTTCTTGGTGTGATCTGCTGCTAGAATACCTTTTCAGCTTTCTCTGGCAGTGAAAACCCAATTATCAAGGGATTCATTGGCCTGTTTCCCATATTCTGTGGGTAATTTCATTCATTTTCCTTAGGAGGAGACAAATGCAGAGATAGGAGTGAAAAGTGTGGAGAAGATACCCATACTTGACTTAGGGAAAGTGCCACTGAAAAAATTCAAGACAGTTCCTATGCTATATTTGGTAGAAAGTGAAATTTATCTCCCTGTCACTCTACTCCATTTGAAAGATGTTTTACCCCAGCTATCATGAAGGGTAAGTTTGTGTGTGTGTGTGTGTGTGTGGATGTGCGTGCATGAGCACACAAGTGCGCACCAAGATTCTGAGTCTTAGACATATTCTGCATAAAGTCTCTATAACGTCTCTGGCACTGGAAATAAATCTCTACTCCCATTCTTTTCCTGAAGAAGTCAAGCTGCTCTTCCCAGAAACATTCCTACTGATGTGATCTTTATTTTGAAAAACCTCTGTGTTACAGCAGGTGTGATGGCCCAACTCCTTCTCTAATTAGGTAAATAGACTTGGGCAAATTCCAGACCTTTCTCAGGGACAGTCTCTGCTGGGCAAAAATGAGTGTTACTACCTGCCCCTTTAGCAAGTACCTTGCAGGGAATTAGTACTGTATTCGAGACATTTAAATGTCAGGCATGTGACTGAGAAAAAGCAAGCAGAAAATAGAGCATAGCCACTTTTCCTTATTATTTTTCTCTGCTTTATTTTTTTGATCCAACCACCTTAGTAGCTTTTCAAGTCATTCACACTATTTTTCAGGTTCTCACTGAGAAGAGAATAAAGTGTGAAAGCCTAAAGAAACTCATTTTAGAAATCTGTAACCTCATTGAACAAAACGTTAACAAATTTCTAAGCCTAAAAATAAGAACATGTTGATTGAGTAAAAAACAAAGGACTTCCACTGAAGACTCAGCCTGAACTTTCCTTTTTGCTGTCTTTGCTGGCTTACCTCTTTTAACATGAGCTGTTGCAATGGCTTTCTAATTTGCCTCTCTTTTTTGTATGATCCTGTCATTCCTCAGCCTTCTTTTAAGATTTCTAGGCCTTTGCTTCCCCCTTTCCTTCAGGATGAAATCCAACCTTCTCACTCTGTCATACAAAGCTCTCCCCCATCATGACTGGGGCAAATGGCCAGCCTCATTTCTCCCCAACACCCCCAAGTCTAAATTGTTTTGCAGAGCCCCTTTTAATCTCTCAGACACTCTAGTCTTTCTCTGATCTCTGGGCCCTTTCAGTGTTTTCCTTCTACCATTTTTATTGCCAAACCTCTTTTGTATTTATGAAATCCTTCAAGACGTCCCTAATGAGTTGCCTCCTCTGTGCAGCTTTCCTGACACCTTCTTCCTCAATATTTGATTGACTTAGATGATTCCCCTCAAAGCTCTCATGGTATCTGATGAGTTTGGTCTTGTTTTGTGAGTTATCATGTAACTCATTTTAGGTTGAGATTCTCTTGAGGTCAATGAATGCAGTTCTGTCATCTCTACACCTCATGCAAAATAGATTTTCAAAAAATATTTGCTGACTGACATAATGAAACAGGCAATGTCTTAAAATGTATAGGCCAGTTATGAGGTACCAGGAACTGTGCATGAATTTTCTTATTTAATCTTCTAAGAAATTCTCAAAAAAAAGTTTACTACTATCATTTCCGTGTTATAGATGTGGAAATCTAAAAGACAGGAAAAAATGGATGGGAAGTAAGAATCCAGTTATGTTGTATGCCTGAATATATTTTCTATAAAAGATTACTAATTAGAATACATTGAGTATTATGTAATTATTATGTAATGATATAATAAATCATTTACTGAAATATATTACAACCAAAACCTATTGAGTTATTCTCAATAGCTAAGCCTTAGCTATTGACTGATACTGAATGCTCATTATGGAAAGAATTAGTCCTCATCATGAAATGAAGAGGCAAGGAAGAAAGAGAATGAATAGAATAGAAGGTCACAGGGAAAATAATTCAACTCAGAAATCAAAGATGAACATATTAGGACCAAACATGAGGGAAGATCTACTAGGTAAATCCTCAACTGGAATTTTCCTAGTCCTTTTTAGAGTCAGCCCCATTGTGAAACTAAATGGATTCCTCTTCTCAACTGCTTGTGCCAAATTCACTTTTCTGTTTATTGACTGTCTAGGGTTTGGAATGTTGACTGTAGGCCTCATAGAAAGGTAATGATCTTTGAATTCGTTTTGTTGGTAATGTACTTAGGGTAACGAATATTGTCTCTCCTGAACTCCATTTCATTTGCCATGGTAACATTAAATTCTGAGCCATAAATAGCACACAGGTCAAACTTTCCTAATGAGAACAGCCTTTTATAGTGTCCAATTCCATAGTTGCATAATACAGAATGTGTCAGTGATCGAACAGTCATGGACATCACCATCTGTTTCCCCAAGTTCCATCAACCAAAGTAGGATGGGTTACACAAGCAAAACATTTACACTGTTATTTGTGTCTTACTATGTTTAGTTTTGGATCACAAATTTTAGTACTTCAGCCCTCATGTTTTTAAAACAGAAACCAAGAAAATATTCAAGCAGGTTAGCATTTTGCTGACAGTTGGCAGGCTTTGGGTACTTATTTCCTGCTCTAATTTTTCAGCTACTTTTAAATTTGTTTGTTACTATGGTAGGTTCATAGTAACAGACATCTCTTGGTTTTTTGTGCAGAAAAGCCTCTTTAAGACTGGACAATGTAGTCATTCTTAGGACAGTAGTCAGTTGTCTGACTAACGGTGGAAGAAAATTTTTTAAGTGATAATATTTTTTACTTTAAATCTAAGTTGACAATTATCGAGCCTCTGCCATTTATAAGGCATGTCTTACCTTATTGTATACTTTATATTTCATTTAATATGAGTAAAATAATAGTTAACCATCCTTGTTTCAATTTTGGACTGGTCTTTTTTATAAGCTTTGTTGCATTTTACTCTCATAATAACTCTCCAAGGTAAATATTGCTCTTATATCACTCCCTATTATATAGACAAATCTATGATTTTGTGAGTCACAATACTTGTCTAATATCCCATAGTAAGTGGATGGAGGTGTATTTGATGCTAAAGCCTGTGTTTTCCACATCAAAAAACAGAGAGAGCGGGAGAGTGTGACTAAGTGTTATGTAGGATCAAAGAGAGGAGAGATTATGGGGAATCCATCAGGCTTTATAGGAGACAGGAATATCTGAAATATCTTACGAATACAAAAACGACATGAGGCCTGTATTAGAGATTTAAGGCAATGGCAAAAGCAAAGCTAATAGATGGGGTATACTCATCTATTTCTGGAGAACAGTGAATGATCAGACTTGTTGGACTACAATGGTAAGATATAGATGGCAAATACTGGGGTGAAGAGTGAAAAGCCAAGTTGAAGCCATGTAGCTAAGCTTCATGGAGATTGAACCAGTAGCAGGTGTGGGATGCATTAGAATGGGAAGAGATCAGGCATAGTTTAAATAGCTGTAAAGATTTTTGCCACAAACCCCATGCCAAAGATGATGGCCTAAATGCATGGAGTGAGTGTTAAGAATGTGTATGAGGGATTTAAAAAAA
>NW_016803104.1:729303-752581 GCF_001698545.2 Rhinopithecus bieti
TATATATATAAAATATATATATATATATATATCTTTATTTGACATTCAATAAGATGTAGGCATGAGACTTTAAAGTCTGGGTGTAAGGAAATGATAGCACTAATGACAGAATTTAAGGGATGCCAAAGTAATACCTGGCAGTTCAAAACGGTGAGTTCTGGACATTGCGTATAGAATGGATACGTGGATTGACCCCAGTCATATAGGTGGTTAAGTCTCCTGATTTAGACTTGGATGCCCAACTCTGTTGTGTCTTTCTGCCAATCCCTGAACTCTCCTTAAAAAATCAAGCAAATTTGAAAATGCTTATATAACATCAACCCCTGAACTTGCATGTGGCCATCATAGAAGTAAGAGAAAGGGAAAAATCAATGACCTTTAGCAGATCACAGAGGTGATCAATTGCTAAGAAATTTTGAGGAATACTCCATTTATATTCAGTGTGCAATTTACTTCTTATGTTAAAACCAAATACATTAACAGTGTTTTGAAAATTGAATTACAAAGTTTAGGTGACTCTCTACGGTAGCAAAAGCTAATATAGCAATGTAAATGCAAAGGTTTGGGTTATCTCCATTCTTTTAATAAATAATCGTAAATCACTTATATTTCTTGAGCATTTATCATATGCCAGGCACAGTTCTACATATAAAGTGTGCAATAACTCTTCTAATTATCACAGTGATCTCAGGAGATGGATAAAATTTTTATCAGGCTTATTTTACAGATAAGGAATATGAGACTCAGAAAGATAAAAATAACATGCCTAGGTTCTCATAACAGACAGATTACAGAAGCGTTCAAATTCAGATGTCTCCAAGCCCAAAGTCTTTTACATAATTCATAGCATGTAAATTATATAATGCCCACAGATATTTTATCTGATGTGATCTGGAATAACAAGCATTGTTCTTTACCAACATTTTATTATTGGTGACCTTGTCCTATAACCATATTTTATTTCTGAGTACATCCTATAATCATACTTTTTTCTGAGCACTGATTTTGTTTCCTAGAGGAAAATGACTTTCATTTAGGGATTACTGATGTAATTGGAAAATAAAATGAACAGCCTCCCTTTTATTTTCAAGAAGGATTCTATTTTGAAGTATATAAAGATTCATTTTATTGGATACAAAAGGAGATTTTAAAAAGAAAAACTACTGTGGTTAATCCTGTGCTTGGAAACATCAAAATAAATGATCACCGAAAGGATGATTAGGTAGATACTATAACTAGATGTGCACTTGAAGGAATCGCTAGTAAAACAAATTATTCTCTTTAACTGAAAAAAAAAAAAAGTACAGCTTTTACAAATACATTTAACTGAATTAGATATACTCAATCATTTTCTATAGTCCAGGCCCCAAAACAAGACTTACCCCCTAACTACTCCTCACTGTGACCACCACAACTATTCTCCCAAAGATTCTCAGTGTTTTTATTGTGTGCTGAACCAAAATTTTGGAGGCGTGGATTGGGATCTAAACATAAATCAGTATGCAGGAATAATATAAGTAGATAAAAGGTATCTATGTAGAATATGGCAGTGTGTGATGGATTAGTAATGATTTCCCCCTTGTAAAGAAGTCTATTTAAGGAGTTTTAATAATAATAATAACAGAAGCAGAAAAAACTGGGCTTGAGTTTTATTATCTGTAAAGTGGCATGTCAGCTTAGGTGATATAACAAAATACCATAGACTGGGTGGTTAAACAGCAGACAGTTCTGGAGGTGGGAAAGTCCAGGATGCAAGTGGCAGCAGATTCTGTTTGCTGTGAAGCCACACTTCCTGTCTTGCACATGGCCATCTTTTTGCAGTGTCCTCACATGCTGGAAAAATAGGGAGCTCTGGTGTCTCTTCCTCTTCTCATAAGGACAGTAATCCCTACATGGGGCCACAGTCTCATGCCCTCATTTAAATCTCATTCCTTTCCAAAGGCCGGCCAAATACCATCTTATTTGGGGTTGGGACTTCAAAATTTGAATCGGAGGCACAAGCGTTTAGTTCGTAACATGGGGGATGGAGACAACCTCTTCAGCCTTTTTCCATATGTGTTAAATTCTCATGAGAAATAAATGCATTTGATTATTTCTTCAAATCAGTTTGATTCTCCTTGTGAAAAGTATTTCAGAACAATTTCTTAAAATTTAGAACATTCTTACTTCTTCTAAAATCAAGAAATCTAGAATTTTTCTAATTAATACGACTTAGAAATGTCCTTAGATTACTCAGGGTTATGGTTTTTACGACTGTTGTTGAGAATTTTGCCTGATTAAGAGAATCCACCTCGGATAATTCTTAGGTTTGCCTTCTCTGCAGATTTTCTTATGATTTACATTTTAAGGTAAAACTTATGGTAATCAAGTTGGGAAATAAGAAATTAGCTTAGGGGAAAAAATTGCCTATAGTTTCATTACCTAAATAGTATCTTTATGTTGAAATGAAGGAGGTAGTGAGTGGGGATAGTCATTTAATCTACAATCAAAAGCATCCTTGACTATTTTGAAAATGTCTTCTAAAACTAGAGAGTGTTTCTATACTATTAGCCATGGAAACATAAAAACTATAATTACCTTTTAGATTAATATATATGTATAATTTATGGATGAAGAAACAGGAATTTAAATGCTTTGTACAAGGTTAGAGTTAATATATGAAGCAAAATGGGTTGATACATATCAACCCATATGTATCATCCGGCAATTTCTGAGTGATGAATTACCCATCAACCAATTTTTCTTCCAAAATGTGTTATATTTAAGTTACGAGATTTGCTTTCTTTTAAAGCTAGCTCCTCATTTGCCTGTTGTTAAAAACTTCCTTTCTCTACTGATTTCCAGGCTCAATTTTGCTAATCAGTAATAAAAGGTGAAGAATCTCTAATCTCTCACCTTGCTTTTCCAACATTTTTTTCCTGGAGTCGTTGGGAAGAAGATGACAGGAAACATATTACTGGCTATGGTCCCTAAAAGAAACATTTAGAGAAAAAATTATCACAAAATGAAAGGGAAGAGTTCTCACTGGTATGTAGAACTGGAGAAAACGCCCAGGTATTCTACAAATACTGCCCAGCCCTTCTATTACACTGGAGTCTCCTGCAAGCAGCCATTTGAACCAAAAGAGTAAGGAATAGCAACATGATTAACGCAACAAAACTATGTACAGTTCTGGGTGCTGGAATACAAAGATGAGTAAGGCAAAGTTCTTGGTCTTCAAAGAGCTCACAGTCTGACATGTAAATAAATAATTATACAGTAATAGCATAAGTACAGACAACATTTATGTAAAATTTAGAACGTGGTGGTGAATTCAAAGTGACCATAAATTCTTTGACTCTCCTTACATTGCAAGGTGGGGTCTATTTACCTTTACTTGAATCTGGGGTGGATTGTGGCTTTGAGCGGAAAAGAAGTCTTGCTATATCATTCAGAGTCTAGTTTTAAGAGGCCTGGTAGGTTTCTGCCTTGGTCTCCTTGAGCCCTAAGCTGCCATGTACAAAGCCCTATTATCCTCCTGGAAAGACCATGTGGAAAGTCCTTGAGATTACATGGAGAAAGAGAGGGATCCATCTGCGCCCTGCCTTTCAGCAATCCCCATCAATGTGCGCAGCTTTTAAGTGACACATGTTAGACTCTTAAATCTGCTGTTAAATAGCCCAAGGCTGCCTCTGTACTTTAAGTTCCTACATAACAAACTAACCTAACTTAGTTAAGTAAAGAAATCAAAACCTAACTTGAGTGTATTTTTTGTAACAAATATCTGGGTTTCAGTTAAACACAAACAGTCACGTTTCAGCCAATTACAGGCAGCCAACTGATCAGACCCACACCCAGATAAGGCCAATACCTCATTACACCACTCTCAGATCATTAAGCAGATGCCTGGCTGTAGCCAATCAGGAGATTTCTTTACTTCACTTTCATGTTCTTATAAAAGCTCACAGCTCACACTGCTGGGAGGAGCTCTCTGAACCTCTTCTGGTATGAAGTGCTGCTCAATTAATGAATATTTCTTTACTCAAATAAATTATGTTAAATTTATTATGTCTAAAGCTTTTTTCTTTAACACTGCTCAGCCTCCAAATACACCAAATGTTCATGCATTGTATAAGGAATCAGCCATTTCAGCCCTGTCAAGTTCTTGACCCACAAAATCATGAAATCTAATAACATGGTTGTTATTTCAAGCCACTGAGTTTTGGGATAGTTTGTTACACAGCAGTATGTATTCAAAACTAAAAGAGATGCTAATGTTAAGGGATCTTCAGGGTGTGGCTTTTCTGGCCAGAAACCTCTGTGTCCGGTGGTGCCTTTGCCTGAGTTTTGCTCAGGCCCACTGGGCTCATTCCACCCACTCAGCCTGGCAGGCTGAGCTTAGCTCAGGCTACTGGCCTGGTTCCCATGCCTGCCAAGGGCAAATCAGGCATGGAGTGGCGAGGGGTATGTGAGTATGGGGTCTGGCCACTGCATAGACACACCAGCTGCTGCAGTAGGGTAGGAGCTCCAAGTTCTGGCATGAGCACTGACCCTCTGCAAGACTGCGGCTGGACCAGGCACACCCCAAGGAGCTTCCACAGCTGGCATCAGGAAACACGGTGGTACCTGGAAGCTTGGAGACAGCCAGAAACTGCAGGGACCCAAAGAGGGAGTCACAGCCCTGGCTCAGAGAGCTCCCAGATCTGGGCTCCCCAAAGGGCCACAGCTCTTCTCTCCTTCTCTTCACCCACAACGTGGCGAGCAAGGGGCATGTTTCAGCCCTGTTTGTGTTATAGCTCTTTTAGCCTCACCATTCAGCAGGTCCCAAGGTCTTGTCCTGTGACCAGGAAGAATGAGGTATGCAGACAAGTGGAGGGAGAGCAAGATGAAGGGGCGCTTTATTGAGCAATAGAACAGCTCAGAGGAGACCCACAGGGATAGCTGCTTTCCACAGCCAGGGTGTCCTGAGGAGTGTTCAGCTCCTAGCAGAGAGGTTAGCTCCTCTATGCAGGCAGGTCCTCCCAAGTGTTCAGTCTCAGTGGAGAGGATAGCTCCTCTCTGCAGCTGGTCATCCCCTCCTCTCCTCTGCTCTGACTGAGCCCAGGGCCATTATGGGCCTCAGAGGGGAGAAAGTGTGCCCTGATTGGTCTGTGGCAGCCATGGGTGGGCCCAGAAAAGGCACTATAACTTCCCACTCTGCTCAGCGGGACTGGCAGCCTAGCCCCTAGCTTTCAGGCCCTCTGTGGCCTGAAAGTGGGGTCTCACTGGGGACCCGCCCCCTTCCACCCAGGAGCCTGTCTCCTGTCGCCATCTATGGTGCCCAGGCTGCTGTGCCAAGGGGCACCTGCAGGCCAGTGCTCAGCTGCCCTTATGGCATGTCAGTGCTGCCCCAAGCATATACAACTGGCCAGGTTGTGACAGCACCTGGTCTTGGCCCCAATCCTGCTCTGAGATCAGACCAGGCACAAGGAGCAGGGAGACACCAGGCAGTGGGAGTAGACACCCTTGAGCCTGCAGGGGAAAGGGGTTCCTTCCTGCCCCCCAAGAGTGCAAAGTGCAAGACGCCTCGGTCCTGCACTTGGGAGGGCTGGACTCTCGCCTGCTCCATGGAACCTGCAGGCAGCCACAGCCATACTTCCTTGCAACCTAGGGTGGGGATTCCAGATTCGTGCTGGGCCCGGGCTGGCGTTTGGGGCAGGGGTGATGTCCCCACAAGCTCTTTCTGTGGCCCCGGCATTCAAGGAGGCCAGGGACTCCCCCTCACCCAGCTTGCAACCCTTCCTAGCCGCAGAGGGTGTGGACAGCAGGCCCCGGTCCCAGCTGCCAGGAGGGTCAGGCTCAGAGGGGTGGCAGTCCTAGGCGGCCAGCACAGAGCTTTCTCCCAAGGCACAAGCACTGAACACCACCGGGGCGAGCATAGCGGTTGTCCTGCAGGCCGAGTTCCCAAACTGAGTGCCCCTCCCACTTCCTGCCGCAGGTACCGGAAGAGCGGCCCCAGCTCCACAGTCCAGAGGCCCCCGCACTCCATGTGAAAGCATTGCACCTTCCAGGGAACGGCTCCACCTCGGCACCCCTCTCTGCCTGCCCCTCTGTGCCTGATCACGTTTCTCCCTCACTGGTGGGCAACTTGGGCCAGCCACATCAGAGCAGCCCCCAGGGCCCTGGGCTCTGGGGTCTTCCAGGGGCGGGCTTTGGGGCCTGCCTGCCTCCTCCCTAGGCCCTGCCCGCAATAGTGGGAGGCTAGAGCGGCAACACAGGGCCACGGTCTGAAGCAGTGGAGGCTCCGGACCTGGAGGAGGCTCCCGCCCAGCCATGAGTGTGTAGGGGCAGCACAGTTGGCTGCCTCGGTGACACAGAGCACAGAGGACATAGGGCACAGGGGTCCCATTGAGGCTCTACTGCTCCTATAGCTGCTCCTGCTGCCGCTGCTGGCACCTCCTCCCTGTAGTCAGTGGGATGGCAGTGGCCACTCTGCATGACCCATCACTGCCATCACTAAGTCTGTCTGACTCAGCAAACACTTCTCAAGTAGGGTAAAATCTGAATATATATATATATGTATGTGTGTGTGTATGTATAAGTGTGTGTTTGTGTGTGTGTGTGTATATATATATGTATTTTTGGGGGGGGACAGAGTCTCACTCCGTTGCCCAGACTGGAGTGCAGTGGTGTAATCTGGGATCATTGCAACCTCTGCCTCCTGGGTTCCCGCGATTCCCCTGTCCCAGTCTCCCAAGTAGCTGGGACTACTGTTATGCACCACCAAGCCTGGCTAATTTTTGTATTTTTATTAGAGACAGGGTTTCACCATGTTGGCCAGGCTGGTCTCGAACTCCTGACCTCAAGTGATCCTCCGGTCTCAGCCTCCCAAGTGCTGGGATTATGGGGGTGATTCACTGAGGCCGGCATGAATATAGTTTTGAAGGGTAAATAGGGGGCTTACCTAGGCAACTAATGGTGAAAAACCACTCTAATCTGATGGAACAGTGTGAGAGAAGCCAGGGAAACTTTCAGAGTTTGCTGTATTGGATTGTCTCAGTATTTTGGAGAATAAAATAAAATGGAGGAATGAATGGTGGGTTGGAAATTAGACTAGAGAAAGGTAGTGCTGCCCAAAAAACAATCTATATGGTAATCTGTTTAAACTAGATGTGTTTTTAGATTTCTATAGGAAATGAGTATCCATGTAAGGACTTAAGAAAAAATAAATAAAACTTTACTTGAAAATGATTCTGGATCTAGAGGGGGCAAAATTGGAATTGAGAACTCCAATTGCAAGGTTATTTCAATAATCCAAAAGGAGATGCCAAAGGCCTGAAATATGACAATAAAATAAAGGCAAAGAGGTAATTTAAAATCTTGAGTCATTAAGAAATTGATTGGATGAAGATGGAAGAGAGGATTAAGAAAGATTATTGATTAAATCCTAATTTTTTAATTTGTTGGCTGGATGGGTGCCATAAATTAAAAAATAAAATAACAGAAAGAAAAACAATTTAAAAAAATTATATTTCAAGTTCAGTGTTTAATGTATAGGCTTTGAACATCTATCTGCTGAATGAAAAGATTTTCTCGTCTTAGGATGACATTAGGACTGGCTGTCTCTCTTATTTATGTATATCTATATCTTCATATACACAAACATATACACCCCCAAATCTATGTAACACACATATATATTTATATACCCACACATGTATAATTTGACTCTGTACATATGTTTAGGTGTATATATATTGAATGCATACACACAATATTAGAATGTGTGTAGGTATAGTAAAAACTAAGTAAAAAGATGAAATTGTCCAAAGAAAGCAGGTAAAGTGAGAGTTGAAGAAACAGACAAGAATAAAGCCCCAAGAGATACTAATGTGTAAAGAGTAGGGAGAGGAAAAAAAACCCATATAAAGAAACTGAGGTCAGTAAAATATGTTATGGAGTCCATGTTGAGAACTAGATTGTTCACTTCAGTTGCTAAACTCACTTTGCACTATCCACCCAATGATCTAGACTTTATTTCAGTGTACTTGGGATTGGGCTGCTAATATCTAAATGTTATGTAAATCTAAATAATTATGGATTTAGGTCTGGGGGTGGTGAGACTATAAATATATATAATTATATTTTTCATCAATGTGTATATTTATTCTATACTGTTCACATGAATGTTTTAAAATAGTCTTTTCACCACGATATGAAAACAATTGACTTGCCTTCACACTGAATTATCAAGTGATTCATTGTTTATTTTCAATTCAATATCACAAGCCAAAAGAAACACAAATACTCAAAATTTGTTTTATTTTATAAAGCAATGGCATGTTTCTAAGGCTATAAAGGGAAGTTAGAAAATTATCAGGTTAATGCATATGGCATCAGGAATTTTTCACAATTAAAATGGAAACTAAGAAAGAACTTGAAATGAATTTTATTTTATTAAGAACTATTTGCTTCTGTCATTCTCAATAAGAAGCAAATGTTTTAGTTGAAACACTATTACTAATATGCGACTTGTTTGCATTAATCTTCATGACTAGGAGAATACTAAGCTATTTTATAAAAGAGAAGATTCAACGATGTGACTTAAGATTTCATATTTTTATTTTAGAGTCAAAATATGACTATTTTGCTCATTTTCTAGAGATCAAGATTTGGGAAGAAAACTTCCACTTCATTTCTTATTTTTCCTGAGACCTTCAATCTCCTTTAAACGGAATATGGTCAATTCCTAGTTGTGGAATAACCACAAGACAATTAGAAGTTAAATTGTTGAGCAGCCCGCATCAAATTGAAGTCTCTCCATTTTAACTATTTTATTTTTAGCATCTGAAGCAGTCTGTAGCTCTTCTAGGCTATAATCATGTTTATTTAAGAGCAGTGCAGTCTTCAGTGAGAAAATAAAAACCTACCAGAACTGCTATACTGAATAGAAGAAAATAGGAAGACGGGTGGTAGATTTAGTGCATTTTTCAGTTTTAAGGTTTTCTTCAATTTACTGTACCCATAATTCAGCCTAGGTTATAAGACTCCATCTCAGAATGGGTTTGCTTTGTGTAACATCATGTACATGTGAATCTATCTTGATTTCAGAAGTTAACCAAATGTTTTACTATTCAGAAAGTTCGAGCCCATACATTTCTGAGAATGCTGAGTCAGTTTTATTCTGCAAGTCATCCTAGGGAGTCGTCATGCCTAGAACTCTTAGTTTTGCAAAACATACAGGTAAAATAAATACGAAATAAAAGATCTGCATAATATTTTTTCCCAAAGAATAAGGACTATAACCTAGAATTTTTTGCTTCTTCAGAAGGAAGACCTCTGGAGAATGTCATCGTTATCATTGCCATCATCATCATCATCATCATCATCCTGTTAGCAAATATTTCTAAAGTGCCTACTGCATCAGCCTCTGACCTACACTCTTCACATGGAGTTTCCTTTTTAATTGTCAAAACATCCCTATGTGTTAGGTAATATTACAATCTTTTTTTTTTCTTTTTACCAGTAAATTAAGTGGATTTAAGTAACTAAAATATGTTAGTTACTAAAGGGCAGAATGGTGTTTCAAAACCAGCACTCAAATTTTATAATTTTACACTCTTAAGCACTCCTCATTATTTTTAATGTAACAAGAAATTTTGAAAGCCTTTTATTAAGATAAAAATTTAAAGAAAAGGAAAACTCCTCATTGCCATTAACTCTATTCAAATGAAAGCAGGGTAGAAGAACAGTTAACTGCTCTCTCTCTCTGGGAGTTAAGTTCTTACCAGTAAGCACTGTTACCTTAGAAAAGTCCTGTCCTCTTTGTTTGTTTGTTTGTTTGTTTTTGTTTTTGCTTTGTTTTTTGTTTTGAGACAGAGTTTTGTTCTTTAACCCAGGCTGGAGTGCAGTGGCGTGATCTCGGCTCACTGCAACCTCTGCTCCCCGGGGTTCAAGCGATTTTCCTGCCTCAGCCTCCTGAGTAGCTGGGATTGCAGGTGTCTGCCACCACGCCCGGCTAAGTTTTTGTATTTTTAGTAGAGATGGGTTTTCACCATATTGGCCAGGCTGGTCTCAAACTTCTGACCTCAGGTGATCCACCTGCCTCAGCCTCCCAAAGTGCTAGGATTACAAGCATGAGCCACCATGCCCAGCCCCTCTCTGTTTTATCATCTGTCAAATGAGATACTATGAGTACTTTCTTCTTTGGTTGTTGTGAGGATTAAATAAAACATAAAGTGCAATTAAGTTCTTAGCATACTTTCCAGAGCATAGTAAGTTCTCAATTAACTTTCAGTTTTTCTTATTTTGTGCTGATGTTATTATTTGCATCATTATATGTTTTAACTTCATGCTATAATTCAATTTGGTTCACCAAGTACTGTCCAATCAAAGATATTCTAGTTCTAGTAGAAGATACCAAACAAATGTAAGTGTACTATTCCAATTTGGAAAAATGTAGTATTTGGGAAACTTCTAAATAGAACCTAAGCTAAATATAGTAAAGTGGTGAGTGGTCAGGAATAAGACAGTTATCATACAAGGTGTTATGGATGTAATCAAGCTTGTGATGAAATGGAAAAGCCCTCTAACTTGAGTGACAGTGAGGTGATAGCCTTAACAATGCATTTTGCTTTGTCATATAAAATAACATAAAGAATTTTAAGTAAGTATTGGCTATCACACCAAAGAGTCAGTGAATAATGACTGTAGATACTCAGGCAGAAGAGTTATATGAGGAGACTGGCGGCAGAGAGGTAGGCTACATAGGAAGGGGAAAGTCTGGAGGGGAAAATATCAGCTATAGAGGAATTTGGAAAGTCATGTCTGATCTGCTGAGAGCCCGGGACTGTGTTAACAACAGAAGGAATTAAGATGGACTTCCATCTGCCCTAGAGGAATGACTCCACTGGCCAAGTTCAGGCCAGAAGAAGGCAAAGGATGTGAGTTGTGGAGCTACTTTGGTGTGTCCATGATTTTCTCCAACCTTACTGGGTAGGGGATCACTTTGCCCAGTTCCTGAGATTACATACAGATTTTAATACAGATGTTGTTTTCTTTTGTGTTTCTGTTATCAACTCTCTCTCATCCCTGTGAGATTTTGCATGCAAAAATCTTTCTCCCTCACTAATACACTAGAACAAATTAAAACTATTATAAACCTAGGTTCTCCTGCATCAGAATTGTTTTCAGTGCTTTCAAAAGTGCAGATTTCTGGCATCTATCCCATGCCTGCTACATCAGAATCTTTGGAAATGGTCCCTGAGAATCCAGAATTTTAACACGCTTCTCAATTTTTTTATTATTTCAACTTTTAGTTTAGATTCAAGGGGTGCATGTGAAAGTTTGTTACATAGACATCTTGTGTGATGCTAAGGTTTGGAGTACGTTTGATCCCATTACCCAGGTAGTGAGCTTAGTACTCAGTAGATTTTTAGCTGTGTTTTTCAGCCCTTACCCTCCCTCCTCTCTTCCCCATCTAGTAGTCCCCAGTATTTATCATTCTCATCTTTACTAGGAAATATCATTCTGGACATCAGCTTGGGCAAATAATTTATGGCTAAGTCCTCAAAAGGAATTGTTACAAAAACAAAAATTGACAAGTGGGACCTAATTAAACTAGAGATTCTGCACAACCAAAGAAACTATCAAAAAAGTAAACACACACCCTACAGAATAGGAGAAAATATTCACAAACTATGCATCTGACAAAGGTCTAATACCAGAACCTATATGAAAGTCAATTCAATAAGCAAAATCAAATAACCTCACTAAAAAGTAGGCAAAGGACATGAACAGATACTTCTCCAAAGAAGATGTACAAGTGGCCAATGAACGTATGGAAGAATGCTCAACATTAAATTATTCTTATGCTTGCTAAAGTTTGAGAACCACTGCTTTTTAGAAATGAGTTTAGGAGAAGAGAATACGATCAATTCCATGAAACTACATTAACTTATATGCTTCTGAAAGATAATCTATCAATCACTTCCCTCTAACTATAATAATTTCGTATTACTTTAAAGAACACATCATTTATTTTTATCTTCACGGGTCTGTGGATGGATTTGGGTTTTGCAAACCTTGGTTAGTCTGGGTTGGGCAGGGCTTTTGGCTTCTAGTCCAGTTGCATCTGCTCCATGTGTCTCATTCTGAAATATTTTTCTGGCAATGGCAGAAATACAAGCACATTTTAAGCTTCCAATGTCCTCAAGTCCACCAACATCCCATAAGCCAAAGCCAGTCACACGGGCAAGCCCAAAGTCAAGGAGTAAGGAATTATATTTCACTTGCCATGAGCCATGACAAGAGTGTGAATTTATAACACTACTACAGGAGAATGATGAATTGGGGCCCATAAATTAACCTATCACAGGTGGGAACTGTGTTTTAATCATGCTTGTATTCATACTTTCCAAGTGATGCCTTGGCACATATAGTTGGTTTTAGAAAGCACTTTTTGGACTGAACAGTGTAATTTACTTCAGCTATGTGGCTAAAAAGAAATAGTGAGAAGCAATAATTATCAATATGCACAATTTGGATAGAATGTGTAATTTAAAGTGTGTAGAATACTAAGCTGCATTTTCTTTTCTTTTTTTTTTTTTTGAGACGGAGTCTCTGTCCCCAGCCTGGAGTGCAGTGGCACAATCCTGGCTCACTGCAACCTCTGACTCCCTGGTTCAAGTGATTCTCCTGCCTCAGCCTCTCGAGTAGCTAGGATTACGTGCAGATGCTACCACCTCCAGCTAATTTTTGTATTTTTAGTAGAGCCGGGGTTTCATCATGTTGGCCAGGATGGTCTCGATCTCCTGACCTCGTGATCCGCCCGCCTTGGCCTCCCAAAGCGCTGGGATTACAGGCGTGAGCCACAGCGCCCAGCCACTGCCTATCGTTTTTTTAAAAAAATTATTTTGAATGCAGTCAAATGTAAAATTCACCATCTTAACCATTTTTCCTGTGTACAGTTCTATGAAGCTAAGTACACCCATAGTGTTGTGTAACCAATCTCTAGAACTCTTTCCATATTGTAAAACTAAAACTCTATACTCATTAAATATCAACTCCTTATTCTCCCTCCCTTCCAGCCCCTGGCAATCACCATTCCACTTTCTGTCTCTATGAATTTAACCACTCTAGGTACCTTATATAATTAGAATTGTACAGTATTTTTTTGTGTGTGTGACTGGCTTATTTCACTTAATATAATGTCCTTAAGGTTCATTCATGTTGTAGTGTATGTCAGAATTTCCTTCATTTTTAAGTCAAAATAATATTCCATTGTGTGTGTTTACCATGTTTTGTTTATCCATTCATTTGTTGATGGTCACTGGATTGCTTCTGCCTTCTTGCTACTATGAATAATGGTGCTATGAACATTGGTGTACAAGATGGCTTAATTCTGACAATTGCACTGTATGTTGTGGCCAGACTTTGTCATATGCTGCGGTCTAGTCAGCCTCTCTTCCTAGAATTAAAAATGAATAATTTTTAGAATAGGAGCTGGCAATCCACAACCTCCTAGCCAAATCCACCCCACCACCTGCTTTCGTACAGCCTCTGAGCAAAGGGTGGCTTTTACATTTTAAACAACCGAAAAGATCAAAAGAAAAATATTTTGTTACACATGAACATTATATAAATTTCAATTTCAGTGTCCATGAAGTTTTATTGGAACAAAGCTAAGCTCCAATATGAATGAGCTAAACTGATTTGTTTATACATTGCCTATGGCTGCTTTTGTACTACAACAGCAGAGTAAAGTAGCTGCAACAGAGTATGGCCTGCAAAACCTAAATATTTATGTGTCCCTTTATAGAAAAAGTTCACCAACTCTTGTTTTAAAACATAAGAAGCAGCAAAGAACAGGTTAGAAGCTACATTCATTTTCATGGATCACTGATTTTAGCATTTTAGCAAAATACTGTTTTGACAGATTTAGTTACCTTGAATCTAAGAAAAGGTATTTCTGATTCTCCATGACATTTCATTTTATTGGCACTGTTTATGCTAGGACAGTTGTACAAATGCTTATTTCAATAAACGAAAGGGTCTTGTGGCAGACTGCCCTTTGGAAAATACCAGCCTGGCGCTAGAGCATCCATCCATCTGGACCTGGTAGAACGGATAGGAGAGTAGCACAGCCCAAGAGTAGCATGGAAGCTGGAGAGGAGACCGAACAAGCTTCGGCAGAGCAAAGCCTGGGGCCTGGGAGCTCTGAACATGATCTGCATCTGTGAAAAGAGGTATTATTACATCGGCAGTTCTCAAATTTTTTCCCAGCAGTCGCACTGGAAATTTTCAATTACAAAATATGTTGTTTGCAATATCCTTGGCAGTTTAGAAATAAATTGTAATAATTAGTGATTCTTAACCATGTGCCAAGAATTGTGCTAATACCCTTTGCATTTAGGTATCGTCTCATTTTGTCCTGTCCCTAAATCCTATAAAGACATGTACTATCTATTGTTCTTATTTACCAAGGAAATGAACACATAGTGAGTTCACACAGCTAGCAGAAAGTAGAGCTGGGTTCGAGTCCTGGCAGGCAGACTGCATGCTAGTGCTTTAACTAAAACAAGGACCAGGAATCTCCATGTGAGCCAAGCTCCTCCGGTGATTCTCAAAGAGCCCGACCGACGATGGTCTGTCAATACAGAGTACATCTGGAAAACACTGAAGCAGCCCTTCAAAATGTCAAGCAGCTGAATCATTTTAAAACAACAAGCTTATTTTATCCACAGATTTCTTCAAACAGTGATAAAATTAATTTGTGCTTGTGAACAGACTATGGTAGGTCAAAAGGCAAAGCAGGGAAGAGAAGATACTAGAGACAAGGTACGCAGAGACTTTGAAACTCTAGTTTGGTATTTGGCTGGTATTCAGTTTCAGTGATCCACAATCTGAGCAGATTACGTTAGAGGTCTTGAAGGCTTTTTAGTGTCATCATTCCATAATTCCTGGGCTTCCCACCCCTTAACTGCCTGTTCTTTGTTTTCTCCTTTCGCCGAGGTCTCACACAATTCCCAGTGATCTTCAATTGTTCTCCAATCATTTCACATGTTCCAATCTCTGTCCATTGAGTTTCTTCAATGAAATGTTAAGCCCTGGGAAGGGCAGGAACTTTATTTTCCAAACTTTGGCATCTCTCTCCATTCCTGTCCTTCCTTCTCTCCCTCCAGCCTCCTTCCTTGCACTCTCCAATGTGTGTTACATTTATAAGTACAAATACTTCAGTAAAAAGTGTACCATGGACTTAAGTTCCCATTCTCTCTAGTCCTGTGGCATAGGCAGCCAACCAACTCTAAGGTGATACAATTCCAATAAAATGCCTTTGAAATCATTTCATCTCCTAGCTCAGACACTCTCCCCCAGCATTTGCAATGGCCTCCTAAATGATCTTCCACCTTTTAGATTATTTTCTCTCTCATCCATTCATCCTACACTGCTGAAGCTCCTCACTAAATCAAGTTCTCACTTAGCTACTGTGTTAAGTACATGCTTGTAATCTTTGCAATAGCATAAAGGAGGCAGTGTAAACTCTTAAGAGCGCAGGCTTTGGACTGACAATGTTTATATCTGAATTCTGTTTCTACCACTTGCATGCTGTGGGGCTTGAGCTAGTTGTTTGATATCTCTGAGATTCAATATTCTCTTCTGTAAAATGGAGCAAATAAAGAGTATCTTCTTTAAGCACAGTCATAAGAATGCAATGCAAAAATGTCAATTCAGCAATTTAAGCAATGCTATATGGTACCTTATTCATAGGAAATCCATAATGATCAGTGGTTATCATCACTATCAGCATGATTATGGCACAAAAATAGTAATCAGCTTTATATTTAAATTATATCATTCTTATGTATTCCATACAGTAATCATGCCAGGTAGCTTCCTCCTCTTCCTTCTTTGCAGCTAATAGAATGCTGTGCAAAGCACCATAAGTAGAACCAAGATTTGAACTTGTGTCTCCATAACATCAGAGCTGATGTCTTATTCTGCTACACCACATAGGAGGATTTTCCAATTACATTACCATGGTGGTATGTTCCTCCAAGTTCCAACTTTCATTCTTCTTCGATTTAGTGAGATGGAGTAGACCACAAAGAGTTAATTACAGTTATATTTTTTCCTATTATTTTCCCTTTATTACATAACAAAGGGTTATCCATAAACTCTCTTTGGTTTTAGTTGAAGAGAATTATTTTTCACAATAATATAGGAATTAGTATGATCTCTTATAAAGTAAAATTATAGTGAGAATTAACAAACAAATTTTAGAGTAGCTAGTTTTGGTTTAGGCCTTAAATCCAGGAATAGGTAATATCCATTAAAATGCTTTTAACTTGAAAGCATTTGAAGGCAGTTTAGCAGCTTTTATTTTATAAACTTAATAATGAAGGCCAAATAACAATCAAGATTGCAGCCTATAATTTAGAAGTTCAAGGTCATCACTAAACATACTTACATCACTGAAATTCAAGATACAGAAAGAGAATCAATACATGTTTTGGAGACATTCTTATAGCTGTGAAGTGATAAGTGCATGCAATTATAATCAGTGAATTTCCTTAAGTTTATATGCGTATGTGTGGCCTGACCTACAAGACCTCTTCACTAAAAAAAAATAGGTTTCATTGTAATAATTCTCAAAATAAATCCTGAGAAATCGTAAACTCTTTTGTTCTCCTTTATGGCAACATTCTGCAACCTGCTTCTTTTTTCTTTTCTTGTTTTTTTTTTTTTTTTTTTTTTAGAACGAACGTTTTCTCGTTTTGCCCGGGCGGAATGCAATGGCACCATCTCGGCTCACTGCAACTTCCACCTCCCAGGTTCAAGCGATTCTCCTGCCTCAGTCTCCCAAGTGGCTGGGATTACAGGCACCCGCCACCACACCTGGCTAATTTTTTGTATTTTTAGTGGAGATGGGGTTTCACCATGTTGGCCATGCTGGTCTCGAACTCTTGACCTCAGGTGATCCACCCGCCTTGGCCTCCCAAAGTGCTGGGATTACAAGCGTGAGCCACCACGCCCGGCCTTCATCCTCCTTCTAATCATACTTCTAGTATCCCATATCATATCTAAGAGTTGTTGCTTTCTATTTTGGAAGAGAGATGAAAGCTTAAAGGTGAGCTGAATATGAGAATCAGGAGATTATTTCTGTAAATGCCACTTATTTTAAAAAATACTGATTATAACAATTAAAACCTTCTCACAGTTCATGTAATATCTTAAAGATGGTGACTTAACATTTTATTTGAAACAATCGGTTAGTATATATTCTCTATTGAATATATTCAGGGCATTCATCATACCTGGGTCATTGGGAAATTCATTTAAAGTAATAAGGACTAGGAAATGAAATCACTGTAAGATTATAATAACATCAATAGTGAATCATTTATCAGAAGCCACTTTTGTTTCAAAAGCTTGTTCCAACTTTTTGAAATGTCAGAGTTTACTTTCTAGGATAAAGTAAAATATCTGTAATAACAAAATAATGACTTACCAAGAGTGTACAAAACCGTCATGCAAGAAATGAAACAAAATACAAATAAGTGTCAGATGTTACAAAAGTGTTCAAAAATTACAGAACCCAATCACAATGAAGGATCCATAATTACAAAATTATTTACCTGGATACTAACCATTTAGCATTAAGAAAATATTTGATGTGTTCTTAATGTATTTTCCTTACCATTTCTTTCTCCACCATTCCCAGTTTGTTTGTTTGTTTGTTTTTGTTTTTTAATGATGTTTTCTTAGTGTCTCCTGCTTCATCCTGTCTCCCTTGTCCACTCCCTCTGGCTCTTGTTCCTCAGTGATGTCTCTGCTCAGCAGATGTCCCCTAGCCCTCCTTTCTTGTCTTTCTGGGCCAGAGCATGCCATCTCATCATGGAGGCAGATCTCAGTGCCCCTTCCTTCCTTCCCAGGACCTCTTTTCCATAGATGGAAATCCTACTAGCAATAAGCATGCTGTACAGACTTTAAGAAAGAAAGAAAGAAAGAAAGAAAGAAAGAAAGAAAGAAAGAAAGAAAGAAAGAAAGAAAGAAAGAGAAAGAAAGATCATCTGTAAGATTAGAATGTTCCTAAGATCATCTGTAAGATTAGAATGTTCCTATTAATTATGGAAACAAATAGCAATTACTTGAGCAGCTCTTACAGGAGGTAAGCTATTATAACATTTTAAAATGTACATTTTAAAGTATCCAACTTGTTTGCCACTTGCAGAGATCTTATGAATATCATTAAATTTAATTTGTGTCAGTTTTTTTTTCCCATGGAAACTAAAGAATTTATGTCTTCTTTAACCCAACATATTCTTCACTTTGCTTTTTTATTTTGTTTAAAAAAAGAAAATGCAAAGCATGTCTAATTTTCTCCTCATGAACATAGTGTTCACAGAATTTTCTGAGGGATTTACTTAAAAGGCAGATTTCCTGTCCTTACACCCAGATATTATGACTCACCCAGAAACTCTGGAATTTACATTTTACATAAGCATTTTGGTGATTCTGATATAGGAAGTCCTCTTTGAAGAAGACTACTATTATTATTAAAAATAGGATTGTGAGATCTAGACAAATATAATCAGACAATCTGATACTATAGTAAGGATTGTGTATTGGTTCCTGGTAGAAAAGGATTGTGTATTCCAGAAAAGGAATATGAATGGACAAAAAGCACTTTAAATAAAGTTTACTTTATTACTAAGCAATGAAAAGCGAATAAAAACAATATGTGAACTATTTTCATCTACTCATTTTTTGAAAATTAAAGATTGTTATTATTATCACTAGGAAAAATGCAAGGAATTGACTACCTGCTCAAACACTGATAGTAGGAGTATAATACGGCAGAGACTATTCAAAGGCAATTAGCAATATATATCACCTGTTAAAGTGAAAGACCCATTTTAGCAAAACTTCTATGAACACGTAAAGAAATGAATAAGAATGTTTAGCACCACATTGTTTGAAACATGCAAAATTGGATGCATATGATCAATCAAGATGGAAATGAAGAATAACCCAGGAACATCCGAGCTATAGAATAGTATGCAGCCTTTACATAAAAGAAGGGCAAGCTTTCATATATCACTTTGAAAATGCTCCAAGTCATATTCACTGCATTAAAAGGAATTCAGAGCCATTTAATATAAGACTGTCTCATTTGTACTGAAAGGATTGCTATTAAATGCTTAAAAGTTACAACTAGGGAAATAAAAGTTTTTGAGGTAGAAGAAGGAAATCATAAAGAATTTCAAACTATAGTTTTCAATTTTTTTTACAACAAAACATGTTCATATATTGCTTCTGAATTAAAACCAAACGAGGCACAATAGTTCAAAACTAGCTTGGTCAACACAGTGATACCCTGTCTCTACGAAGAATAAAATAAAAGGAGGTGAAATAAACAACATATTTTAATATATAACAAAGTAAGCATATTTTAAGATATAACAAAGCCTCACCAATTTTTAGAAACTAGGAGAGGTTTGCTTATGGGGGACTCTTTTAAAAAAATACACCTTATAATCTTTCCAGTGTAGTATCTCTTATAAACTAAGATATCAGTATTAATAAATAAAATGAGACATATCAACAAAAAGATTAACTCGTGGAAGGCCTACATAGCTATATATTATTTTATAATGAAGCAGAACTTTTGCCTGCATGAATTATTGGTAAAATCCTTGCCTGTACATATAAATATATTCAGAGAACCTTCAAGTACAAAAATACTGCACCTTGCTGGGGTTTTGTGGCTGCCTATTTAATTTTCTTTCATTTCAGTTTCCATTGCTATAATGGTTATCCAATAACTACTCTAAAGGAATAGCTTAGCCCAGAATTCTCATTTTATAAAAACCCTTTGAAAACAATGATTTTAGTATGAATTATTCTTGCTTTAAAACATTCCACAGCTTTTTAAAAATCAATTCAAATGCAATAAGAAATACTGTACCATTTCAGAATTGCAAAGCCTGAATGAGTAAAACTTAGTTAATGCACTTTCACTATAACTTGCATCATTATTACTACCTAAACATTTGATTTTAAGTCATTACGCCTTCTCAGGATAGAGGTAAGAATTTGTTCTCATTATATAATCAATTTCGGTTAGTATGTTCTTTAGATTCAGAATCAGAAATATGTGCAGTTCTATCTGGGTATATTTGGTGTTTCATTTTTCAGTATTTGTTTGCATAATGGAATAAGCAGTTGTCAGATTATATTCTGGCGTTTCCTGTACTCTCTGTACTCTGTGGTGAATACATACATATCCTGCAATAGTCCTTTTTTGTTTCTTTGTTTTTTTGTTTTTTTTTGGTAAAAGTCTCACTGTGTCACCTGGGCTGGAGTGCAGTGGCATGATCTTGGCTCACTGCAACCTCCGCCTCCCATGTTCAAGAGCTTCTCCTGCCTCAGCCTCCCCAGTAGCTGGGCCTACAGGCGTGCACCACCACGCCCAGCTAATTTTTGTCCTTTTTTTAGTAGAGATGGGGTTTCACCATATTGGCCAGACTGATCTCGAACTCCTGACCTCATGATCCGCCTGCATTGGCCTCCCAAAGTGCTGGAATGACAGGCGTGAGCCACCGCGCCTGGCCAATAGTCCCATTTTTATGCAAGCACCAAGCTCAGTCTATACTAAAAGTAGGTACAATAAGTTGATATAACACTCCACAGGCTAATGCAGCTGACAATTCCCTCCTACTGTGTACTCTCATTGAAAAATAAAACCAATAAAATATTCATGAACAATAGGTCAAAACTAGAAAAGGTCAGCACTGAGCAAGGAAACCAGTATCAGATACCACTTCCTAGAACAGTGGTTCTCAAACTTTAGAGTACACTAGAATTACCTGGGAATCTTTAAAAACTCCCAGTGCTTAGGCTGCATTCCATATAAATAACATCAGGATCTCCATGGGTGGAACATAAGCATCAGTAGTTTTTAGAGAAGCCCAAGTGATCCAATAAGCAGTGAAAGACTGAGAACCAGGGTCCTAGAAAATTTCAGAGGTTTTCAAAGCAGCAGTAGCAGCTGCAACAAATCATAACAGCCAAAAGAGTTAGTATAAGTGACAGTGCAGAGGGAAAGAAGCCACAGACATCACTTTGGATTAACAGGGCAGTTCGGTGCTTTGTGTAAAAGAAAAAAAAAAAAAAAGATTTAGTGCACTAAATGAAGGACCAGAATCCTTAAGACTTTGACACCTGTGCCTTTTACTGGGAATGAAATAATTAGAAGTTAGGCCACCTGTGTGTGTGTGTGTTTTCCTCACCTCAAACGAGATCAAGGTTCAATTATTTAGAGGCTAGAGTCCAAAGAACTAGAAAACACTAGATCAGCTTAAGCAGGTGGTTTGCTGTTTTTCTTTCTTTGGTACTTAACTTTCTGCATACTCTCTATGCCTTCCACAATAAGCCTGTGTCACCTGGCAGTTGCACACAAGGCTTTCATGGTGATGGAATATGTGTCATTCAGGGTGAAAGAAAGAGAGGGAGTAAGAGAGAGAGAGAGAGAGAGAGAGCATGCAGAAGGAAGAAAGAAAAGGAAGGAAGAGAAGAAAAAATAAATGCTTTATGGACACATGTTTAAATATGTGTCATTAGAACACTGATTTCAGCCATTTGTAAGACCACAAGCTTTTCAAAAGTTCAACAGCTTTTAAATGTCTGTTTAGGCACAGAAACCATTGGTTTTTAAATCGCGTTCTATGCTTGGGAATTTTGTTAAGTCAGCACACAGTAATATTAATAATGGTGTTAATGTAAATATTCCTTCTTGGATCATAAATGTCTTCATTACGAGATGACTTCACTGGTACTTCATGAAAACTTGCTATTATTATCTCTTCAGCTAATAAATCATATCATGTTAAACTCGTTTTAAATCCCACCTTTTACATAATATAGGATTATAATCATCCTGTTCAACTCAGCTATGTTTTGAGAGGTGGAGGTATAAGAGATATTTTAAAGTCTATATTTAATTCTTATTCGCTTTCCTATTCGCTGATAAACTTGCTATCAAAACTTCCCGTGTCTTAGGCTTTGGCATGTACGTTACCAAAGACTTCCAACTTAAGATACACCCTGGAATTCCCTTTTTCTAATTTGCAATCCTTTGCAGGCAAATTCAGGAAAATCAATGTCTAAATTCCACTTTCAGAGTCAACGGGACATTCCACAAATGTATTCCAAGATTAAGGCAGAAACACCCGTATTTCTGCTACCTTGTCTGAAGAAGACAGAAACTAATGACAGTAGTCCCCAAACTTGTGTACATTAGAATAACCCATCAATCTTTTAAACATTTTGAAGCTTAGGCCATACCCCAAACCAATCAATCACATTTTCTAAGTCTCTAGATGATCCCAATGTGAACATAAAATTAGAACACCACTGATTAATGGCATCCATAGAATTTGTTTTAATTTAGCTAGGACTCTGGCATTAATTACAAGGTGTTGAAAATATCATTCCATCTCCATTTAAAAAAGGTAGATTTCCTTATGGTGGAAGGATCTGTTGTATGGTCAACCTACAGGAACAAGTTCGTCTAGTCAGGACTATAGGGTTACTTTGTCTCAGTAAACATGAATTACAATTGCAAGTAAAATTTCTTTTTATGAAAGCCAAAATAAGGCAAGCCATTCATCTTCTCAAAACCATCCAATCATTATACAATGCAAATAGCAAAATACATGGGAGTATTTTACATCACAAGAAATTATTTTTAATGTATTTTTTGTGATTAATTCATGCTTTTAAGATTATATTTGTGCATTAAAAATTATCCAAGTTCAGCAATAATGACAAGTAATAGTAAAATAAGGATGCACTTTTGTCTACATTTTACTTAATTATGAGTAATATTTAATAATAAAATCAGGAAGTAGTTTTTGTCTATTTTAATTATGAGTATACTATTTTATATATACAAAGAATAGGTAGTTAATAAAAATACAAAATGGACAGGTGCAGTGGCTCACGCCTATAATCCCAGTACTTTGGGAGGCGGAGGTGGGTGGATCACGAGGTCAGGAGATCAAGACCATCCTGGCTCACATGGTGAAATCCCATCTCTACTAAAAAAAGAAAAAAAAATTAGCCGGACATGGTGGCATGGGCCTGTAGTCCCAGCTCTTCGGGAGGCTGAGGCAGGAGAATTGCTTGAACCCGGGATGTGGACATTGCAGTAGCCAGGATTGCGCCATGCCACTGCACTCTAGCCTGGGAACAGAGTGAGACTCCATCTCAAAATAAATAAATGAATAAATAAATAAATAAATAAATAAATAAATAA
>NW_016803104.1:752996-773277 GCF_001698545.2 Rhinopithecus bieti
TAAAATAAAGCTACAACATTTCTAAAAGCACAATTTTTAAATTTAACGTAAATAGTCCTGTTACAGAAAAAAAGAAGAATGTATTTATGAGTTTTTTGGTATATTTATGTGAATTATGAATAATATAATGGCAAATCCATTCAGGGGAAATAGCATAGGTGTTTACTGATTCATTCAACAAGTCTTTATTGAGCAACTACTATAGGGTAAGCCCAGAACTGAGTGCTGTGGGTTGAAGAATGACCAAGCTCTTTGCACTCATGAAGATTACAGTTTGATAGGGTTGAAATCCACTTAATAAATAAATATAAAAATAGTTTATTAGAATTAGCATAAGAGCTAGGAAAAATAATTTATGAGTGCACATAAAATACCTGACTCGGCCTGTGATACAATGTTGGGTCAGGGAAGACTTATCTTTAAAGGATAAGGTAAGACTTCATCAGTTGGAATGAGTATCAGAAGAAAATCGGAATGACTACAGTTAAGAACCTTAGTTTATTTCAGTTTGAGTTTCTCGTATCCCAAGTTTGAAGAATCTATAAAATGTGTTTTGTCAAAGAGGTATCTGCAAACATAGAAAGTAAACTCTAACACGTGATATAAAAGTAAGTTACCAATTTTGTTGCCATTGATATAAAGTGGGCTTTGGCACAATAAGCATCCAGATCTGTCATCATTCTATTACTTCTTAGCCATGTGACATTAAGGACATCAGCTTATCTCTCAGCACTTCCTTGTCTCGTTGCCTTGTTGATATAGTGAACGTTTATTATATCTGCTATGACTGTTACAACGATCACATGAAATGATATACTTACCCAAACTCAAGTACTAGCTCAGGAAAAGTGCTCAACCAATCATTTCTTTCTCTGCACATAGCCCCTAAATGGCCATACTGTTTGGAGTAAAGCATTTTAATTAAAGGCCATGTCACCTGGATTTCAAAATTAGATACATAATAGCAATCAATGGAAGAGCTTTAAAAAAAATACAGATGCAAAGGCTCATTTCTAAGAGGTTCTGACTCAGTAGGCTTGGAAGGCTCCCAGAATCTATAATTTTAAAGAGTTTCCCAGGTGTTTCAGAGGATGACGAGTTGAGTTTGGGAACCACTTGTCTGAGGAAGCTATAACATGATCACCCATTTTGAAATATAATCAGGAACATATTTGGGAATATCTTGACTTCCTGTGATCTTCAACATATAAAATCTACAAAGACATATCACCACTGAAATGTAATTATAGCATCCAGAATTAACAAGCAGATTGAAATAGTGTTCACAGTACTGTGCACCAAAAGCTCATCCACATTGGAGTCAATAACAGTTGTAGCAGAACGACCGCTTAAGTAGCCCTCACTTTGTTTAGGATAATTGCTGAATTACCCCAAAACCTACAACTATGCAAAAATTCAACCCTGACTTTTCTAACTTCCACCTCAGAGCTTTAAGTCCATCATCAGTTTTGTGCTCTTAGAAAAATAAGCACTTAAAAAACAGTGAATTTAGGTATTTTTCTTGTGTGTATTTTCACTATTTTAGTTCTTTAGGATGAATTCATGATGCAATTATACTAGATTTTGTTTCTTCTTCTGAAAGTTAACACCACTCAGCCCTCATTTGTTAATAAATAGCAAATTTGTAGCCATAAATGTACTTGTCACTGCAGAAGGTATAATTTGAAAGATGTTATTGAAGGAAGAGCAACTATAATCAGAATACAAAAACATTTGTGAACACAGTATATACACATAGGTGACTCAGTAACAGTCCTTAAATGCAGGATTTTTATCACAATGTGTTTTGTAATATAATGTTACTATGCAGAAAGCATCCTCTTAGATGAGAGAAATAACATAACAATCTAACAGTGAGGTAAACTTTCCTGGTAATTCACCCATTAAATTAATTCTCTCTCTCTAATCAAGAAAGAGATTATACTATTTTTAACTTTGAAGAGTTTACTTTCACAGTTTCATTAATCCTACCCTTTATTCCTTTTTTATTTAAATACACAAAAACCATGGAACATTATATTTTCTCTCTGTCTCTCTCTCTCTCTCTCTCTTTTTTTTTTTTTTTTTTTTGTGGCAGGGTCTCACTCTGTCACCCAGACTGGAATGGAGTGGCACAATCTCGACCCACTGCAACCTCTGCATCCCGAGTTCAAGCGATTCTCATGCCTCAGCCTTCCAACTAGCTGGGACTACAGGTGTGTGCAACAACACCCAGCTAATTTTTGTATTTTTAGTAGAGATGAGGTTTCTCAATATTGCCCGGGCTGGTCTCAAACTCCTGGACTCAAGTGATCTAATGTATTTTCAAATATATATAATTTTTATTTTTTATTATACTTTATGTTCTAGGGTATATGTGCACAATGTGCAGGTTTGTTACATATGTATACACGTGCAGCTTAAATATATTTTTAATGAAACTTCATGAAAAGAAGTTTCTCAATTCAGAAACCTGAGATGCTGCATTTTTACAAATCAGCAGATAAATTTTTAGCCTACTTTTATAGTAACCATATAAGTAACTTAAGGGCTACAGAAAGCTTTAGATGGTTGCATACCTAGCTGTATTAGTAGTAAGAGCCTGGACTTTGGAGCAGACAAGCTGGTTCCAAATTCTGGTTCTGTCACTTAGTACCTATATGACTCAGATAAATACCTCAAACTTTCTTTGCTCCAGTTACCTCATCTGTAAAACAGGAGTGATAAACACACATCCTTCATAGAGCTATTGTGAGAATAAAATTAGTAAATATATGTGAAACACAACAATAGTCTCTGGTACCTAAAACATGCTCCAAAAAGTTATGCTTATCATCAGCATTTTCTGCCAATTGTGTCACTTGGTTGAAAGGAAGTTTTATTTGCAAAAGTTCTCAAATATGAAAAGTAAAAATATTAATTGAATTCCTACTGTGTGTCAAACACAGTGGTGAAGACTTTCACATTTTCATATAAATGTCAACAATGTCAAATCAATTGCACTGCACAATTTCACATACTTCTTTATCAACCATCTAGTTTTCCCAGTGGTTGACTTCTGACATAGACATACAAGGGGGCAGAATTTGAGAGGAGAATGAGGAGAAGGAAGTAGAAAATTAAAGTTTGAGGTATGTATTAGTTGAAGTAAAAAATAAAAACTAAAAAAATAAAAAATAAATAAATCTCCTTGGCTTATCACAATTAATGTTTATTTCTTGCTCACATAAGTGAGGGTGGGGACAAGGGGAATCACTTCATCCTATTATTTAGAAACCAAGGCTGAGAGAGTCTCTGCCTCTTAATCACAGGGTTGTCATTATCTACTTAAGATCTACAGATGATGGTGCGTGGAGGAATGGAAGTGCTTATAGGAGGGTCTTCAGGCACACATGCCATTGGCCAAGCTCAGTCATGTGGCCACATCTAACTGCAAGGGAGGCTGGGAAATGTGCTCAGGAGGAAAAGGCAACCGGTTTGGTAATAGTTTCTGCCACAAGGTGTATGACTAAAAGGACAGGTCTAGAAGGGTACTGATGCAAAAGTCTAGCTAGCTAGAATTAATTTTTTAAATTAAAACATTGAAAGCTTATGAAAGAAGTGAAGGAAAGAGATGAAAAGTGATAATTGAAAACTAGAAAAAATAGGAATAGGTTTCCTTAGAGGTAGAGAGATTGTGTAAACAGCAAGGAGAAAGTTGTTGAATGAAGGGTTAATATGGGAAAAAACTTTGCCAGTTTCCCAATTTTGTTGAAAATGAACCCAGTATTAGAGCAGTGGAAGTCCTGGTTTTTATTTGCTTGTTTGTTTGATTGATTGTTTCTTTTAAACATTTTCTGCAACATGCCATCTAAGTGTCAAGACATGATAGCACTTGGCACAACTTGATCCAGAAGATAACCAAGACTGCTTATAAAACTGAAATGTGCAGAGCTTCCAGAATAAATAATTTCCATCCTATTCTGTGTCACTAGCTGTTTAAATTAGCAAAGAAATTCAATCTCCCTGCCTACAGGAGTATAAGCCAAGCTGTCCGAAAGTATTAACTATTGTCAGGAAGAGAAAAGTGAGATTTTTCTCACCAATAAAGATGTCAAAAACTAAACACTAAAATGGTTTATGTATTTATAAGACAAGAAACATGTTAGGCGGTTCATTGCAACATATAATTGTTGACAAAATAAACATGGACATAGAAGATCATACAAAAAGAGTATATCTATTATAACAGAATTGTGATTTTTATTTTGCTTAATCTCTGTTCCTCCTTTTGGATATTTTAAAGTATTTGTATTTGTATGTTCTATTTTGTTGTAATTTTGCTGAAGTTGGCACAGCTATTCCTATTTCTCTTTCATTCACTTAATCATTTATTCAAGAACTGCTTGGTGCAGGTCTTCTCTGTCCTAGCTGCAGTTCTCCCAGTCAGTATATTTTTAATGGAAAGAAATTTGGTCAGTGAGTAAAAGATGTTTCTCATGCTTTTTTTTTTTTTTTTTTGAGATGGACTCTCGCTCTGTTGCCCAGGCTGGAGTGCAGTTGTGTGATCTTGACTCACTGCAACCTCTGCTTCACCAATTCAAGTGATTCTCCTGCCTCAATCTCCTGAGTAGCTTGGATTATAGGCACTCGCTACTATGCCCTGCTAATTTTTGAATTTTTAGTAGAGACAGGGTTTCGCCATATTGGCCAGGCTGGTCTTAAACGCCTGACCTCAGGTGATCTACTTTCCTCAGCCTCCCGAAGTGCTGGGATTACAGGCGTGAGCCACCGTGACTGACCAGGATGTTTTTCTTTCCTGTAGTTTTGGGAAATTCAAGGAAGAGTGATTCTGTACTAACAGTAATTTTTAAAATTAGAATGAGACACATCAAGATATCTGCTCAATGCATAGGAAAGTTTATGAGAAAAACCCAAGTTCTGTCCTAACTTTACATTTAATAATAGTAATGTCTCCCCTGATTTTATAGAAAAAGTGGAAAATAATGAAAAAACCCTGGGTGCAGTGGCTCACACCTGTAATCTCTGCACTTTGAGAAGCCAAGTCAGGCAGATCACTTGAGGTCAGGAGTTTGAGACCAGCCCGGCCAATATGGTGAAACCCTGTCTCTACTAAAAATACAAAAGTAAGCCAGTCATGGTGGTGCTCACCTGTAGTCTCAGCTACTCAGGAGGCTAAGGGAAGATAATCACTTAAAGCAGGGAGGTGGAGGTTGCAGTGAGCCAAGATTATGCCACTCTACTCCAGCCTGAGTGAGAGAGAAAGACTCTGTCTCAGCAAAAAAAAAAAAAAAAAAAAAAAAAAATGAAATTAGTTCCCACAATCCTACCTCCCAGATAAGCCATCTAGATTTAGATTAGATATGAGATGTTACTCTTAAGTAATTTATAGCATACCATGCATGTTCTGAAATATGCTTTTTTCAAATATTTGTACATGGAGAATTCCGAATGTTTCTCCATATTAATTTGATAGTTGCAGAATGCTTTAATAACATTACATACATTATCCAAATTGTTCTGTCCTACTAAGCATGTAATTCATTTTTGATTTTTGCTATTAAAATACCATTGTAGATGGATTTTTATACCTCCATGTTTCTGTTCTTAAAATAAATTTCTAGAAATTACTGCATCAAAGAGTTTTCACATTTTTAACACTGCCAAATTGCTTTTCAGAAAGGTATGCTAATTGCAGTACCCTCTAGCAGTACATGAGAGTGTCTGGATTTTTGCACTGATGCCCAGACTGGTCACAGTCATGCCTCTGAGATATTGTAGGTTTAGTTCTAGACCACCACAATAAAGTATCACAATAAAGCAAGTCACCTGGTGTTTTTGGTTTTCTAGGGCATCTAAAAGTTCTATTTACACTATACAGTAGCCTATTAAATGCACAATAGCATTATATGTTTTAAAAAAAGTACTTACCTTGGTTGAAAAATACTTTGTTGCTAAAAAATGCTAATGATTACCTGAGCCTTCAGCAAGGTGTAATCTTTTTGCTAGTGGAAAGTCTTGCCTCAGTGTTGTTGGCTATTGACTGATGAGAGTAGTGGTTGCTCAAAATTAGGTTAGCTGTACCCATTTCTGAAAACAGGACAACAATGAAGTTTTCAACAGTGACTGACTCTTCCCTTCACAAAAGTTTTTTTCTGTAGTGTGCAACGTTATTTGATAGCATTTTACTCACAGTAGAACTCCTTTCCAAATTGGAGTCCATTCTCTCAAACTCTGACTTTGTTTATCAACTAAATTTATGTAACATTCTAAATCTTTCATTGTCATGCCAACAATATTCACAGCATCTTCACCAGGGGTACATTCTGTCTCAAAGGACCACTTTCTTTGCTCATCTATAAGCACCAACTCCTCATCCATTCACCTTTGATCATAAGATTGCAGTAATTCAGTCACTTCTTCAGGCTCCATTTCTAATTCTGGTTCTCTTGCTGTTTCTACCACATCTGCAGTGATTTCTTCCACTGAAGTCTTGAATGAATCCCTCAAAGCCATTTATGAAGGTTGGAATCAACTTTTTCCAAATTCCAGTTAATGCTGGTGTTTTGACCTCCTTCCATGAATCATGAATGTTCTTAATGGCATCCACAATGGCGAATTCTTTCCAGGTTAATTTACTTTGCCCAAATCCATCAGAGCAATAACTAACTACGGTAACTATAGCCTTATAAAATGTATTTCTAAAATGATAAGACTTGAAAGTCAAAATTTATACCTTAGTTCATGGACTGTAGAATGGATGTTGTGTTAACAAGCTTGAAAACATTAACTTCCTTGTACATCCTTATCAGAGCTCTTGGGTGACTAGATGCATTGTCAATGAGCAGTCACATTTTAAAAGAATTTTTTTTTCTGAGCAGTAACTCTTAACAGTGGGCTTAAAATATTCAGTAACCATCCAGTGAACAGGTGTGCTGTCATCCAGGCTTTGCCTTGCTTTTCCATCCATTTATATTGCACAGGCAGAGCAGATTTAGTATAATTCTTAAGGACCCTAGGATTTTTATAATGGTAAATTATCATTGGCTTTCATTTAAAGTCATCAGCTCCTTTAGCCTGTAACAAGAAAATTAGCTTGTCCTTTGAAGCTTTGAAACCAAGAATTGTCTTCTCTTCTCTGCATATAAAAGTCATAGATGGCATCTTCTTCCAACAAAAAGCTGTTGCATGTACACTGGAAATCTGTTGTTTAGCGTATCCACCTTAATCAATGATCTTAGCTGCTCTTCTGGATAACTTGCTGCTTTGCCTTGCACTTTTGTGTTATGGAGAGAGCTTCTTTCCCTGAAGGTCACAAACCAACCTCTGTTAGCATCCAACTTTTCTTCTCCAGCTTCCTCACTTCTCTCAGCCTTCATAGAATTGAAGAGAGCTAGAGCCTTCCTCCGGATTGGGCTTTGGCTTAAGGGAATGTTGTGATTGGTTGAATCTTCTATTCAGATCACTCAAACTTTCTCCATATCAGCAACAAGGGTGTTGTACTTCATTATCACTTGTGTGCTCACTAGAGTAGTATTTTAATTTCCTTCAAATAGTTTTCTTTTGTATTCACAATTTGGCTGTTTGGCCCAAGAGGCTTAGCTTCCGGCCTATTTCAGCTTTCCCTGTGCCTTCCTCATTACAGTGAGAGATGTGTACCTCTTTCTTTCACTTAAACACTTAGAGGCCATTGTAGGGTTATTAATTGGTTAATTTTAATATTGTTGTGTCTCAGGCACTTGGAAGGCATGGGGAGAGGGAGAGATGGGAAAATGGCTGGTCAGTGGAACAGTCAGAACACATACATGTGTCAATTAAGTTTGCTGTCTTACATGGGCACAACTCATAGTATCCCGAAAACAATTACAATTGTAACATTAAAGTTATTGAGTGTAGATCACCATAATAGGTATCATAATAATGACAAAGTTTCTGAAATGTGACATGGAAACATGAAGTGATCACATGATGTGGGAAAAAATGACACCAATAGACTTGCACAATGTGAGGTTGCCACCAACCTTCAATTCACATAAAAAAAAAAAAAAGTCAAGAGAAGCACAATATAACAAGATATGCCTCTATCATTTTTTGCTTTTAATTTGAACTTTGGAGTATCACAGATATGTGAAAGGTTTCTATATAGGATGCTTTTTAAAAGTATTTTTTTGCTCATCAGGAGAAAGATTGTGAAATATTAAAAGATGTAATATGAATTTATCAAGATAAGCTACGTTTCATGCCTTCTGCCAGTTTTACTTTTTACTATAGAATTTATTCAACAGTTTAAAACAGCAGGGTATTGGTTATCATTGCCCTTCCAAGGTAATTTTTCATATACTAATATTTAGGATCTATGTCATATTATTAGGATTTATAAATTTTTGGCAAAAAAATCCACCATATTTGTGAAAGCTATTATTTACATTATTTGTAATGTATTATTTGTATTATTTACTTTAATTGAAATCTAATGTGACAACTATTGCTGGAAACAAAACAATATTCTTATTTTGTAATTTTTTGGCAAAAAATCACTATAGTTTGTGACATCTATAATATTTTGAAACAAAATGTGTCTCAAATATATCCTCTTCAATTTCATTGCCACCTAATACAATAGCTGTTGCTGAAAATAAAAAATTGTAGTAGTCTATTTTTTCTGGATAACAAATTATATAACCAAAAATCAGAAAATTCCTCTTCCCAGCTACCCCCAAATCTAGTCACAGTGGAATATTACTTATTTTCTCAATATATTGTGTATCTTTATTTTTATAACTCCATAAGTTTGCTCACACTTCTTCCTCTGTCTCCACTAGGAAGGAAACGCTTTCTCATCTTTTCTACCTTGTAAATGCCTTCTCATCCTTCAAAACTGATTTGTGATAGATATGAGATGTGGGATTTGTCCCTACACATTCCTCTTTTAGAACTACTATAGTTTCTATTACAGGCAGAATGGATATAGACAGCTGTGTTTATATTGGGAACTGGGTAGCCATGCTAGACAATTGAACCAGAGGTGAACCCCTGATTGAAGATAAACTAATCAGAACCCTCGCTCAAGATTTTGGAGTAGGAGTCTCTGAAAGGCTAAGCAATTTACTGAGCAGAACTGCACTTCATGATCACATATATTGGGGATAGAATTTTGCTTGTCCCCGTGGCAAGTGGTAGACACTACAAATTACAATGGAACATAAATCATAAATGAGTCTGCAGAATGCTTTCCATCCTGATTTTTATGAGCGGTATCAACCCATGTCTCCTTTTGCTTTTCTAGTTTAAGTGCTTTTCTTCCTTGAAATAAAAGGGCGAGAGAAGGCGATGGTTCAAATACCACCTCTTCTCTGAAGCTTTTTCTGAGTAGCTACAGACTGATTTAATTAATTTTATTCTGTTGTCAGGTATTAATGAAAGTAAGATAATACAACATAATATATACATTTCATTGTCCAATAGTAAAGACCTAAAATTGAGTGACTGCATTGAGCTAGACATAATAGTATTCTGATGCATGCATTACTCTCACATCTACATTACTGAGGGAGCCATGACTCAATCCCAAATCTATTTAGTTCTAGAGACTCTTTCTAACCACTATACTAAATCAACTTCCAGCACTAATACTCATCATCTCCCTTGCTAAACAGTAAGTTCTTTGAAGTTAAAGACCAATATTATATGCATCTTTTCAAATGCTAGCATAGTGCCCACTGGACATAGCAGATTAAATAAATGTATCTTGAATTAAAATTTCTTAGCGTTACCTAGATAGTAGTCCTAGATTTTCGACGTGATTGACTATTTCTAAGCTGTCGACCTTACACTCAATATACAAAGGACCACATACGTACCCACACTTTTGTACAAATATCAAAAGCTTAAATTATGAGAGTATTTTCTTCTTCTTTAACTTAGAGATAAGGTATTTCTTTTATAATTTGATATTGTCCTCAGAATAGTATTTTAGAAGGTATGAAAGTTGTAATCACAGAACTCAATGGAAGACACTTTATAAGCCTAATGGTAGTATTGTCTATTTTTCTTTAAGACTATAAAAGAAAGTTGGTAGCATGATAAAGTTCGATAATGTCACCAATTTAAAAATGAAGGGCCAGGCTTATTCCTCTCAATAGATTAGACAAAGTTTGAAATATTCAACTCTTCTAGCAAAACAAGGAAAGGGAGTGGTGAGAAAAGGCTTGTGATTGTATTTAGTAATAATTTCAAAATCAAAGTAATTAGAACAAGTCTAGCTTTAACTGAATGCCAGAGATTACTGTTCACTGTGAAAGTTTTAGGATAAGCCTGTATATCCCTTTTTCTTCTTTGATACAGTTTAGCAACAGCTTAATCATCACTTGGTCAGTGATAAGCAGGCATCTTGACATTTTGCTCATACCAGACTTTATTAGTAGCTACAGAAAGCATGCATTTTGGACTTTGCTTCAAATATTAGTCATCCTATAACTATACTAGCACATGAACATGAAAATTCTATACTCATGACACATTACTTGTTAGATCAAAAACTCTCGAAACAACTTAAACGTCACTGGTTAAAACAATTATAGTATTGCCATTCCAACATACTACAAACTTAATGTAACCTTTAAAAAGAATGAGTCACCTCTCTTTGTATTATATAAAATGATCTACAAGACACATAGAGTAAAAAAAGCAACGTTCAGGACAGTGTGTAGAGTATACTAACATTAGATAAAATACCTTGTGAAATTTTCCCAGGTGCATGTATTTTCCATTAACATACATTGTTTAAAAGTCACACAGCAACAGCAACAGACATTTTAAACAATCATTACCCAAATTGTTCTAGATTCCTTAAATAATCCTCTTTTGAATTTGTATTTTATCTGATTTCCATCTTCTAGCCTTTATGACTAGCTGATAAAAGTCTACAATTTTCTTGGTATTTTCACCTTTCCAAATATGAAGAATTCTTTTAACGGAAATCCCTTCCTAATTTCTCAGCTGGGTAGGAAGAAGAGGCGTCCCTCTTTGGTTGGTTTTGTATTCTTCCACACATCTCTCATCTGGAGATGAGAAGCAAGAAAGGCTATCACTAGGGTCAATGCACTGAAGTCCGTTCCTGCAGAAAGGAAAGGATCCAATAACCAGAGCCCTTTAAAAGTTTGCTTCTTTCCCCATTTAAGCAGAATGCTCTCTTTCTTCTTTTGAAGAAAAGTTTCCTGTTTCCTTTCCTTTATTGTGCTTTATTGGACATGGCAGGCCTTAGAATTGGCCTTTCTGGCACTTCAGAAAACAAGCGAATGTAGAAAAAGAAAGTTTCTCCTGGGTGAGGAAGCTGAGACTTCCAGACAAAAGGAATGTAACAGCAGACATCCTGCCAGTTCCTCTTTCAGTGAAGAACCACCCAAAGCTTGTGTCCCATTGGTTGAGCCCCTTGAAATTGAACCACTTCCAGGAACACAAAAACAACAGTCTAGTACATCTGCATTATTTAAAGAAATATTTGCACGATTGATCAGTCACTACTATCCTTTGCAGGCCCAAAACGCAGCATTTTGTGGTTTGGGTGCAGACTTTAGAATATTACAAAAAAAGTGTAAATTGAGAAGTTTGCTTTCCCTTTTCCTCCTTATAAACAATATGAAATCTGGCAAGTAAAAATGCAAAGAAAATTTAGATTTCATTCCTGTGGGTTTTCTTTAAAATACTGTATCCCTATCCTCATTCCAATCAATAGATTTCAGGTTAAACAAAATTTGAAATAGTAAACTCACCAAGCAAGGGAAAAAAGAGTGGAATGAGGAAGGATTTGTGATTTTTAATTAATAATTATTTTAAAACCAAAATAATTAGAACAAGTCTGCTTTGCATGTAGTAGTAATTAAGATACTGCAAATTATTTTGTTGGGTATGAAATCTGCATGTATTTGTTAACTGTATTTATGGGCACATCTCCTGTTCCCGCCAATCACCAAGTACTTTGGAGTATTATTTTTGTGGATGATTTTCTTCCTTGTCCAAAAAATATTGACCATTTAGGTAGGTATTATTAATTTATTGGAAACTATTTTTGAAAGTAGTAATGTAAGATTCACTCTCATTCTGCCATGACCATTTGAGTTTATCAATGCAGAATACATCTTTCTTTAAACTTATTCTAGAACTGATCAATATTGTCTTATACTTAGATACTGTCTTTTCTCTGATCATCTTTAACCATGTCACATGTCTGTTCCTGTAGAACACACACATACATACACACACACAAACCTCTAAGATCACAATCCCAAAATGCATGTCTACTTATAACATTTCATGATATTAAATGTTAAATTTTATTTCAAAAACTATCACAGCCTAAAGAGAAATATAATTTAAGCATTAAGATAGTACATTTCAGAAAATAAGCTAGTATTTTCATGTAAATTTTAGATACCTATCATTTGTCATTCCAAGAGATCCTTGCATTCTAGACTCCAGAATTAAAAGGGGTAAAGGGTTATGCTTTTAAGAACTATAAGCTGAAATGATTTGCTTCAATTCAATATAGAATATTTGTCAGTCAAGATAACAATCAATGTGTACAAAAATTTACATAACAAGAGGAATAATAGGCAGTGCAGCACCTTTAGAAAAATAATTAAAAGTTTTGTTGCATTTACAGGTAAGTGCCACACTGAGAATTTACAATACAGTAATTTACTGCAATCACAAGGGAGTTCCATAAAGAAACAAAGCTCTTACACTCCAGGTTTTTGGAAGGTGTTATTGGAATGCTTTACTGAAACCACAGAACTTGTATATCCTCAGGATTGAGTTGATGAAGGTCATAAAAGGTTTTCATAGCATCTATTATATAAAAGGAGTCCACTGCATTTGGATAGCTGGTTTAGTGTCTCTGACAAGTGTGAAGCCTAGAAGAATTACTGGCTTGATGGTGATCTTTCTGTATCCGGCAAGACAGACCTTCTCCGCAGTAACAACGCTGGAATATTTCTAGCCCATGAGAGCCTTTTCTCCTATGCTTGGTACACACTTGACCTTCTTTGAGGACAGGTTTACAGATCTTGGACCAGAAGTGTCTAGCACAACACAATCCTGTGGCACAGTCTGATGACCGGAGACACACAGAACCTTCTTGTCCTATGAAGAAGATAGCAGGAAAAAAGTACATAGTTACTGTTAAACATGCATCGTTTCACTAGAATAATTCAAAAGACATTTTTGATGTGCTAAGAATGAGTCTTAACATCCTTACCTTTGGTGTGATACATTTTTGAAGACAATGTTGTTCTTCTGGAATACCCATCCAAAGTGCTATGATCATTACCAAAGCTTTCAGTAATGGTTTCCTCAATTTCCCCTCGGAAATTATTTTGATCAGAAGACACGCATATTCCTAAGGAAGCAGGAAATAGTCATTAACTTCAGGGTTGTAATGCATTACTGCTAACAGCTGTGACAGTGGCAGTCTGTCATGCCAGGGCCAACTTGAGATACTTCATTGCAGTGACATCATTTTAAACCTCTTTACTGTTAATGCAAAACTCTCTAGATGGACAGAAGCACAAATGTGTATACTGTATACAGTCAGTCATATGTAATATCCCTAGTATAGCCATTTAAAATACTTTCCCACCAACTGTGGTAGGGGCAAGTGAGATTTCTGCCCATTTTAATACTACCCTTGGGGTAAGAAAAAGAAAATCAGTCACTTTTAACAATGTTCTTAAAAATAACTTCTCTGCCCCTGGTGCTATATGGTTCCTGCCAGACTAAGTTAAGCAAATGCAATTCCAGCTGCCTGGAACATTGCAATCTCACCCACCAGTTACTTTACTGGGTAATTTCCATATTACAGAGATTTACTTAGTTCATCTTGGAGTATTGCTGGGTCCTAAGGAGGGTCGCCACCCTGTTAGCTTATTTCTGGAGACCTCTTTAGCTGTCTAAGTCCACCTTTTGAAAACTTAAAAGTTAGTGGATCTGTGGTTGGGTGGAGAAGTACTTATATTAAGGCAGCAGAGGGTAGAGGGAGGGGGAAGGATGGAGAGGTCAGGTTGTGAGGGTATCAAGATCTCTCTTAAAAATGGCCTATGCAGATAAATCACAGTCCTCTGGTTGACAACAGTTTCAGCAAAAATCAGAAGGAGAGGCCAATCTGGCAAAGCTGTGAGAGTCACAGTAAGATAAATGAAAAGGGCAGCTGAACGCCAAAGCTGATTTCTTTGGTCTCTGCATGATCCCATCGTCCTCCCTGTCATCTACCTGCTCAATTGACCTCAAGGTTCTCCCTGACAAATTTTTATGGAAGGGTCCACTACGAGGTGAGCCGTTGCATTGAATCATTGAGGGCCACGGAGGAAGATAAGGACCTCAGAGACCTCCGAACTTCTCTCTTCTTCCCGATTAAACATTTGAAGATACTTCAGCGGAATCCTGCATGCTGAAGACCCATTTGCAGGTGGCGCCGCAGAGTTCCCAGGGCGGAGTTTTTTCCCCCTATTCATAGACGCTCAAAGGCTGGACAGTTTTAGTGTGAAGGGAGCTTTCAGGACTCACCATTTTTGCAGTAATTCCCGGGGCAGCACATAGCGTGACGCATGCAGCGTTTTCGGCGCTTCCTGCAGGCGAGACAGATTTGCACGCCCGCGTCCCCTCCGCGGGTGGGACTAGCGCAGTACTCATCAGTGCCGCACTCCTCATCCTCTGCGCACGGGTACGGCTGTGGGAAGGGTTCGGGGAGAGGGTGAGGCATCCAGACGTCCAGGTACCCGCCCTCTTGGACCCGTGCGCTGATTACAGTCCCTATCTGTCCACCTCTCCAAAACCTGTTACCGCCCACCGCTCCCAATTGCAGGGTTGCCAAATGCTTCCTGAACCGCACACACTCAGCACGTTCTACTCCCTCCTCTCCAAATAGGACCCTTTCAAGGTCAGAGCATCCTCGGACTGCCCGACCCCTCTCACCTGGTAGTTGTCAATGGTCTGGTACTTATTCCCGCCCGGGTACAGAATTCCTGGCGCGGCGCTGACTGCAGAGCCTGGGTGCCCCGCAGCGCCGCCCAGCGGTGGGGGCAAGTTCTTGATAGCGTTGGAATTGAGAACCGAGTTCAAGGTGGCGCTCACTCCCAGCAGGGGGTGGCCGCCAAGAGCCGCCGCTACCAGCGCGACCAAGACCCGCGCAGCTCCCGCTGCCCCCAGAGCCATCATCTCAGAAGGACTCAAGAGGGAGAAAGAAAGAGAAAATGACCGTCACTTTGCAAGCCTGGGTCCCCACGAAACCGTGCCGGTGCGGTTGCACAGTCAGGGTCTGGGAGCCCCCTGCGGTCCCAGATTCCTGACTGCAGGGAGCACAGAGCTCTGTGCCGCCACCGCCACCGCGGCTGCCTTTATACCGCGGGCCCGGAGCATTCCGGCCCCTTGGGAGGGAGACAACAAAGCCGGGATGGGATTTCAAAGCGCTGGGAGGGGCTGGGAGGGGGTGTGTTTGTGTACATGAAGGGGGGCCTTTGACACTCTTCACCCGGCTCCTCCCTGGCTTGGTCGCTCGGCTGGCTCGGCTCACCTTCGGGGTGACGGCTAGCAGCGAGCATTATAGCAGGCGACTTTAATAAATGCAGGCGGCAGGAGGAACTCTGGGAACTTGGGTGCCCTTGCCGGGCAGTAAGGGTTGAATTATCCAGATCTGAAATACTTTTCAGAGCCGAGGGGTGATACGCTTTGCAAAAGCACTTTTTGCACCTCTCCCTTACGCCAATACTCGCTGACTGTGCACACAAGTCATATTCAGTATTAAATACAAACCGATCTGTAATTCAATGGCTCTAGCAAGACGCCTCTGAGAGGGCCAGGTGGCGGGTGCAAGTTGCTCATTAACCCTTCAGAGTCGCGGTTTGCAGATCTGAGTTAGATCCCTGACTTTAAGGTCGTTCAGCTGCCCTCCTCCTCCTCTCCCCCCGCCACTGCGAGAAAAATGTGCAAAGAGAAGGAAATTTGCACATCAAACGAGGGTAAGAAGGAAGAAGAGCTAATTCTCTTTTGATGGGAAGTTTAGAGAGGGAGGCGAGAGACTGGCGTTTAGAAATTAGATCAGGGCTGGAGGGAAGAGGGAAATGACCGTCCGATAATCAAACCATTTAATGTTCTTTGAATCAGGGCAATCGCGGCAGTAGATGAACTTGATTAGGCAGACGCGTGAGATCAAAGTGGCCGGGGCCAAAGCGGACAGGGTCCAACGTACCGGGTCAGTCGCCTTTCCCCGTTCTCCCTTCTCAGTGGTGGGCTAATGCGGGGCAATAGAAACCCTTAGGGCTTAGCGCCTGACTTCCTCATTAGTATATCATATCGCAACGCTTCCGAACGCAGAGTTTGCTCCCAAGTCATACCTTGCACGGGACCACTCAATACCCCTTCTGGGGAGATAAGAAACTACCTTGAGGAGAAGAAGAGCTGAAAGTGAATTAGAAAGAGAATTTGACGTCATTGAAATTGGTGTGTAGATATAATAAAGTAAAGCTGGTGTATAAGAATGGTGTCATGCTTATAAATGGGAAATGATCTATTTAATCCAACAAAAACGTATTGGAAGCCTAGAGCCCTGGCATTGGGCTGCCCTCTGGGTTGTTGCCTTATTTTTATTTTTTAAATTTTTTGGTGAGATGGGTGGTGGGGGGAGGGGCACAATGAATACAAATATTTATGAGACACAGTTCTCATTTTAAAGAATAAAGTTCTCTTTATTCTAATTACAGTAATAATAAAAGATGTAGTAACAATAAAATTATAGTAATAAATATAAAAATGTACACAATTCTTTTAGAAACAGATTGACATTATAAGTGTCAGAAAATAGGCAACTGTTTTGTGAGTCTCGGAAAGGGATGATTGGATATCACTATTGAATTAATAGAGAGTAAGATATATTTATTTTGTCCTCCTCTAATCTGTATAGATTTAGGCTGTCTATAATGACTCCACATGCTGACTGACCTACTCTAGTCAGAAATGGGGCCACCACCAAGTAAAGCCAGTGACAATCTTTAAGTAATAAAATCCTAAAGTTCAGTGAGGTAAGGAGTAATTAAAACACAATTTACCATGGTCTGTGTTCTAGTTCCTTCAGTTTCAAAGGTAACATTAAGAACATCATCTAAATCATTCTTGAATGGTACCCTAGTTAGACTAGTGTAGTGTTCCTTCCATCCCAAATTCCATGTGCCCGGGAAATTATCCTGTCAGGAATCGATGCGTTAAGCACCTTCACTGTACTAGGAAATCTGCAAGCTGTGTTAAGTTTGAACGACGTTGCAATGTGGAGAAAATCCGCCTGCCAATCAGAAGGTTGAAAATGTTTCTTTTAGTGCTATTACTCTGTTTAAATATTTAGAATCTAGAAATACATTTGTGCCACACTAAAGGTCAATCTCTTGCCTTTATTTTTCTGAAGAGATAGTATATGATTAATACATCTAATGAACTTGGTTCATTAAAAGCTTGGTTTCACAAAAAAAAATCCATTGCCTGGGGCAAAAGAGAAGAAAGTGGAACAATTTAATCAAAAAAGGGAAAATTCTGTTATAACAAAGAAACTTGTTGCATAAATTCAACCTTGATCTCTGAAAACAAATCATGTCTATTATGTTTCAATATTCACTGAGTCTGGACAGAATCTGTGATATTGAGTCAGGAGAGCTAAACCAAGCATAGGGGTTCAAGAGTGGGCTAGCTTCTACCTTCTTCCACATCTTTTACATTGCTCCTGAAGTTGTCATGAGTTTAAAATGAATAATGATTTGGTCAATATCTGAGTTCCTACTTTGTGCTAAGCGTTATACATGATATTGTGTGATAAAAGATGAGTTCTCATGTAATCTACCTTCAAATCATTTAGTGGGCAGAGGAGAGGTAACCTCACAAATTATTCAGTGGAGAAATTACATGGGTGGTCCTCAGAGAGGGCTAAGTACATAGTAAATCGTACCTTTGTTCCAAATGAGGAAATTTACTTTTCAGTGCTTTTCTCCATTTGAAAATCCTTTCCAGGACGTGGTTTGCTCACTGGCAACAAGAGTGCAAGGTAGATAAAGAGGTACAGTAAAACTCATTGTTCCATCAGCAGCCAGTTAATATTCGGCAGGTACCCATTATTGGGAGCATATCTCACAATATGAAAGGCAGGCTTCTTGTCCTCAGAAAGCTTTCAGTCTGTGAGTAGATGGGGAAATACAATATACTTACATGGGGCTGGGGGTAAAAATTTTTCCACCATCGATTATATTTTGGCAGATACTAGGTCATGGAGAAGCAAGAAAAAGGTGCAGGAACTGTGACCAATACATCTCAGGAAGGAGAGAAGGTTCTGGTGATTGTCTGAGTCTCTCTTACAGCTGGGTGACAGAGGAGGTGTGAGCCAGGGTAGGTGAATTTAGTTTATTAAACTGAGTTTATTTAGTCCTGCAGGGAACCCTGCCTCCTATTCAATCTGGCATAAATATGATCATAATTAATGTAACAAGTTTAATATTTTGTATTATATTTTTAAATAGGTGAAATATGCTTATCAGTGTGGAATTGAATCTCCTAACTCAGGAACAACATAATAATACATGTCTTCTTTATATTTTAAGTGCTGGATGCCACACATATAATATTTCTCAACCTTTTCATCCATGAAGGAGACAGACAAATATGCTCCAAAACACACCATGCTATTCACCGACTATTTTTCCATCTCTGTTATTTGTGACTACTGATTTTTTTTTAAATTTTATACATTTTTATATATTTTTTGAGACAGGGTCTCATTCTGTGGCTCAGGCTGGAGCGTAGTGGTGCAATCATGGCTAACTGCAGCTTTGACCACCCAGGCTCAAGCAGTTCTCCCACCTCACCCCCCAGTAGCGGGGACTACAGCTTCATGCCACCACACCTGGCTAATTTTTAAATTTTTTTGTAGAAACAGCGTCTCACTATGTTGCCAGGCAGAGTCGGTCTCAAACTCTTGGGCTCAAGTGATCCTCCCACCTTGGCCTCCCAAACTGCTGGGATCACAGGCATGACCCATGGCGCCCAGTCTACTGCTGTATTTTTAATTCCCTCCTTTCCTCTTTGCTTTTCTCTCTCCCTCCTTTCCTACCTTACTTCATTCCTTCTTTCTCTTGATTAAATCAAAAGAAGCAGATTTCTTGCCATATACTTTTACTTTGCTAGGAAAATACTGCATAAATATCATTCCTTACGGTGTGTGTTGCCAACATTTTTGTTAGTGTCAATCTTGAATATAGTAGGGATTCCTCATCCCTGATGTTTTGGAAAAAAAGTGATACGACTTTCTCATTGACTTTTAAAACAGTTTAGTCTTGATGTTCTTCATGACGTTAAGAGAACTTTTAGACCTGGTCCGTGTTATGACTCCCCTGAGAGCTGGATTTTCTGCACTCCCCAGTACAAACAGAAGGCAAGATTTGACCGTGATTATGTTTGTTTGAGCAGTGGAGATGGTCAGCCCAGATAAATCAGGCTCTGTTGTAGCTTTCTAACCAAGCTCAGAAGATGTGTTTTACTGGAGCAGGACATTAAAAGTTAATCTGAGAGTAGAGCCCGGAACTCAGAAACATTTGACTAAAACACAGTGAAGATAGTGCCTAAACCAGATAGATATCTGCCTGCATCTTTTCTGAGGTCCTGATACTCAGAAAGGTCTGTGGTGGTGGGTATAGGGAGTGCAATGTCCTCTTTGAGTCCCCTATAAGATTTAACATCTCCAACCCTAAGGATAGGCCAGTGTCTGCAGAAAGCAGGATGTAGGATCCCATGAAACAGTCTCCGCATCTAGAGAAAAACAGTTTTCTTCCATGTCTTTGGGTTCCTATTATTACCTCCTTTATAAGACAGCTCTTCTCCCAGAGTATGGCCAAAAAAGCCATCTTGCCAAGGAGTCAGAAGGCTGGGGACGTTACTTTGTATAGGGTGCCAGCCATAATCTGGCTCCTAAATATGGGAAAGCCACTTAACTCTTGCTGTGGTGCGGCTTTTCTTTATAAAATGGGATGAAGGGAAGATGGAGAGGTTCCTTTTCACTACAAAAGTCTCTTTCTCTTCCTCTCTTTCTTTTCTTTTTCTTTCAGCACTGCCAAGAGAAGGCTTTTTTTTCCCCCTTAGGTTAAATAAGAACATCCTGCAAGGAGTCTGTTCTTTTATGCAGCCTAAAGATCAAGTAATAATCATTGACATCGATACTAAGCAAGTCGATTTATTTATTTATTTATTTATTTTTTTTTTT
>NW_016803104.1:776854-782036 GCF_001698545.2 Rhinopithecus bieti
AAAAAAAAAAAAAAAAAGAAAAAAAAAAGAAAAGAAAAGAAAAAAAAAAACACATTTATCATCGATTAAGAAGTCTTCAGGTCCGAGAGCTCTGATGTACAAGGGTAGGAGAAGATGGAGTCCCTAATCAAGAAGAGAGAGACTTTTCCTTTCTTTTCCTTTTTGTTCAGGCCCCCAGTGGACTGGATGATGCCTGCTCACATTGGAGAGGACAGACCTTCTTTACTCAATCTAATAATTAAAGTGCAAATCTTTTCTGGAAACACCCTTAGAGACGCATCCAGGAATACTGTTTTACCAGCAATGTGGGTATCACTGATACCCAAGTTAACATGTAAAATTAATCATCAAAGACGATTTCAAGTGAAAACTGTGACTCCACTGACCATGGAGATGGGAAGATGTGCAGATGTGCTCACAATTAAACAGTACATTCACCATATAGATACGATTGTTTTTTTTCGAGACAGAGTCTTGCTCTGTCACCCAAGCTGCAGTGTAGTGGTGCAGTCATAGCTTACTTCAACCTCAAATCCCTGAACTCAAGTGATCCAACTGCCCCAGCCTCACAAAGCACTGGGATTACAAGCATAGCTAGAACTACAGATGCATGCCACCAGGCCCAGATAATTAAAAATGATTTTTAAAATAGAGACAGGATCTCCCTATATTGCCTAGGCTGGCCTTGAACTCCTGGCCTCAAGTGATCCTCCAACCTCAGCCTCCCAAAACACTGGGATTACAGGTATGAGACACTGCACCGAGCCCCACACAGATACAACTGACATAAAGAATTTCAAGAGCATATGCAATAGTACGATGAAGTACGATATTTAGGTAGTAATAAGTTTTGAGTATATCTTTTGAGTATTTATATATTTTGTATAATTTTTGTAACATATACTATTATTTTAATATACTTTAATTGTAAGTTTAAGTCATTTAATTTTTAAAAATTGTAGTCCTTGAATATTGACTTTTATATCTATCCCTTGTCCCAGATGGTTATTAAACCAAAGCTCCACTTCAACAGACTCGAGAAATGTTCTCAGAGTAAATAAAGTTTTAGTGGCCACTTTCATGGTCCCCACATTCCCTTAGGTTTTGACTTGGCTTTTTCCTAGTATGTTGCCAACTTTTGAGATTTTTAAGGGAGAGAGAGGGATGTAACATATACACACACACACAAACACACATGCCCACATAGATACATATGTAGTAGCATTTTATTTTTATTTTATTTTATTTTTTACTAAGTACTTTTTTATTATACTTTAAGTTCTAAGGCACACGTGCACAACATGCAGGTTTGTTACATATGTATATATGTGCCATGTTGCTGTGCTGCACCCATTAACTTGTCATTTACATTAGGTATAATCTCCTATTGCTATCCCCCCCCCACCCTACAACAGGCCCCAGTATGTTCCCCTTCCTGTGTCCAAGTGTTCTCATTGTTCAATTCCCACCTATGAGTGAGTATTTCTTCATAGCGATGTGAGAATGAACTAATATAATTTATGAACTTTTCTCTCAATTGAAATGTGGTTAAAGAGAAAGCAGTTTCTCTTTAACAGGAAGTAAATGTCTGTGGCTTAAGCAAAATTGTGATGTTAAGCTGGCTAGATTTTGAAGGTCAGTTGAAATTACCACATTTAGATTCTTCTTTCATAAAAGAAAGAAGAAAAATTCATAGAAGACCTTTATGATGACATGATAAGTCATGAAGATGCAGGACACAATTCCTTCTGGCCAAAAGGCACCTTAGGCGACTAAGGTCTCATAGGAGTGTCAGAGTTTATTGCTTGTGATGAGAAATGGTCCCATAAGGAGTCCCCAAAGAAGAATATTCACAGAAATTTGCTTAAATTGATGGGCACACACAAGGGGCTGATCTCCCAGTGTTTTAAGTGCCCAGAATTCTTGGGTTTTACCAAGGCACTAAGAGGGAAGAACCAACCCAAAAGTGACTGCTAGGGGAAGCCATTCCCGTAAGCAGTACACATGATTAAAAATATCTTTCCCTTTCAACCTTTGGTCCCTTAAGAGGAGAATACAAATAGCAGGCAATCTGCCATCTAATACGAAGTCTTAAGGAGAGATGCGCCTTTAGAAACTCCAGCTGGACTCATGATCCATGCTATGGCACCATCTCTTGGAAAATGGAGTATCGCCAAGCGCGGTAGCTCAAGCCTGTAATCCCAGCACTTTGGGAGGCCGAGAGGGGCGGATCACGAGGTCAGGAGATTGAGACCATCCTGGCTAACACGGTGAAACCCCGTCTCTACTAAAAAATACAAAAAACTAGCCGGGCGAGGTAGCGGACACCTGTAGTCCCAGCTACTCGGGAGGCTGAGGCAGGAGAATGACGTGAACCTGGGAGGCGGAGCTTGCAGTGAGCTGAGATCCGGCCACTGCACTCCAGCCTGGGCGACAGAGCGAGACTCCGTCTCCAGAAAAAAAAAAAGAAAATGGAGTATCTTTGAAATGCTTAAACTAATGTATTTGCATGCTCAATTAGAAAAAGTTGGCTCTAGGATAAAATAGAATAATTGGGAGAGTTATTTCCAGCGGTATTTGAAGGTCTAAAAGAGGCTCTGATAAATTTATTTCTTTCCAGGAAGAAAAAAGATTGTCAAACAATTTCTGAATTTTAAAATTCAGAAATTTTGAAATTTAAAGCTTCAAATTTAAAGGCTGCTGAATCTTCTTCTCCCTCAGAAGGTTCTCCTTGACCTGCCTTTCCTTCCTCTTTAACCTTCTTTTTCTTCCTCCACCTCTAGCCCCTGCTGTTCTGGCTCTGTTCAGCAAGCAGCCAGTGTCTGGTAGGGGAGAACCTGCCTTAGCTTAATAACCATGATCAAAGGCAGAACTTAAAGGCATAATCAAGGAACTTCCTGACCCCATCAGGACCCTACTGGTTTTGTCAGGGAATTTGAACTCAATATTCGAGCTTATGACCCTGGTTTTCTGATTGATATTGACTAGTTCACATGTTAGTTTCAGAAAGTAAGGCTAAAGATTGGCTAGATAAAGCCCATGGAGAAACCCCCTAGAGGATTTCCATCACTATTCACAAAAAGACTGCAGGAATGCCTGTGAAACTGTAAGGGCTCTGCATGCAGCCATTCCTTTCATCTTCCAAAAGGTAGTCAACTGAAATAAAATACAACAATGTCAGCAAAACCCGATGAGTCAGTAATGTCATGCTTTGAAAGGTTTGAAAAGACTTTTAGACACTAGTCAGGCTTATCTGAGAAAAGCTGTGTTAATCATCAAAATGATACTCTCCTCAATTCCAACTTTATAAAAGGACTGGATAAAGTATTAGCACTAATAGTAAAGGGATAATGCCCTAGTTGGGGCATTTCTCAAACTCACAATTTGGTTAACCCTGCTGACCAGTTGTCTTGTACTTTAACTAAATAAGAAAAAACAAAACTAAATTATCCACCCAGTCTAGACTGACAAAATATCCCAACAAATTTCCCAACAGATCTAACCCTGCAAATGCAATTACTGCAAAAAACCACTAGCCACTCAAAAAAAAGATTGCCGAAAACTAAAACAGGAGGAACAACAGCAAAGGAGGAAAATAGGGGTGCTCCAAGGAACTTAAAGGGACCTTTTATTTTTCCTTACTGGCACTCTGGAAGAAATAGAAACTATTTTAAATGGAGAACAATCCCAAGCCCTCATTGACACTAGAGCAACTTCATCTGTAATAAATCCACCTTATTACAAGGTCTCATTCTTTGAAGTAAAAGCTTGGTCCAAATAGTGGCTGTCACAAATACTCCTATATCAGCATACAAGTCTCAACCTGTGACTTTCCAACTAGGTCCCTTACAAGGAAATTCATGTTTTCCTTTTGGTTTCATCAGCCCCCATTAATCGGATAGAAAGAGACTCCTGGCAGGGTGCAGTAGCTTACGCCTGTAATCCCAGCACTTTGGGAGGCTGAAGCGGGCAGATCACTTGAGGTCAGGAGTTCGAGACCAGCCTGGCCAACATGATGAAACCCCATCTCTCCTAAAAACACAAAAATTAGCTGGGCGTGGTGGCAGGTGCCTATAATCTCAGCTACTCAGGTGGTTGAGGCAGGAGAATCACTTGGACCTGGGAGGCAGAGGCTGCAGTAAGCTGAGATCATGCCACTGCACTCCAGCCTGGGGGAGAGAGTGAGAGAGAGTGAGGAAGGAAGGTCCTTAGATCTATACAATACCCATATTTCTTTTGAAAGGAAAGAGAGAGAGAGAGAGACTCCTTAGATCTATACAATACCCATATTTCTTTCTCCTGGAATGGGAAATATATTTAGAATTAAATGCTATAGATGATAAAACAGAATTAACAGAGCAAATTTTCAAAATCTAATCCAATTGCTACCCACCTTGCCATTGAGGACACTGAATTATTAAGCAATGAAGAATCACAAAACTTACTGAAGGTAGTACCTGATCAATTATAGTCAAAGTCTTCCACTGATATAGGAACTATTTTTTCAGCTACTCCAATAAAAATTCAAATAGAGTCATCAAAATCACTTCCAAATATCAAACAATATTCCTTGAGAACTGAAGTCCTAGAAGAAATAAAACCTATAATGTAGATTATATAGAAAAAGGATTGATCATTTATTGTACAAGCCCTTGTAATATACCAATCCTTCTGGTAAGAAAACCAAATGGGGCCAGGTGCAGTGGCTCAGGCAATTCCATCACTTTGGGAGGCTAAGGCAGAAGGATCTCCTGAGCCCAGGAGTTTGAAACCAGCCTGGGCAACATGGCAAAACCCCATCTCAAAAATAAAGAAAAGAAAGAAAGAAAACCAAGTGGTAGAGAAGAAAGGTTTGTACAGGATTTAAGAACAGTAAACAACACAGTAATTCCACAGAATGCAGTAGTGCCTAATCCTCATACATTTCTCACAACTATTCCATCAAATGCAGGATTTTTTTTTTATAGTCATAGACTTATGCAGTGCATTCTTTAGCATTCTTGTAGATAAAGGCAGTTCATTTCTCTTTGCCTTCACTTGGGAAAACAAACAATATACTTGGACAGTCATGCCCCAAGGATACACTGAAAGCCCGACTTACTTTTCACAAATATTAAAAACAGACCTCTCAGATGTTGACTTCATAGAGAAGTCTGTCATTTTTTTTTTTTTTTTTTTTTTT
>NW_016803104.1:783414-802025 GCF_001698545.2 Rhinopithecus bieti
TCCAGTCTATCATTGATGGACATTTGGGTTGGTTCCAAGTCTTTGCTATTGTGAATAGTGCCGCAATAAACATACGTGTGCATGTGTCTTTATAGCAGCATGATTTATAATCCTTTGGGTATATACCCAGTAATGGGATGGCTGGGTCAAATGGTATTTCTAGTTCTAGATCCTTGAGGAATTGCCACACTGTCTTCCACAATGGTTGAACTAGTTTACAGTCCCACCAACAGTGTTTCTCCACATCCTCTCCAGCACCTGTTGTTTCCTGACTTTTAAATGATCGCCATTCTAACTGGTGTGAGATGGTATCTCATTGTGGTTTTGATTTGCATTTCTCTGATGGCCAATGATGATGAGCATTTTTTTTCATGTGTCTGTTGGCTGCATGAATGTATTCTTCTGAGAAGTGTCTGTTCATATCCTTGGCCCACTTTTTGATGGGGTTGTTTTTATCTTGTAAATTTGTTTGAGTTCTTTGTAGATTCTGGATGTTAACCCTTTGTCAGATGAGTAGATTGCAAAATTTTCTCCCATTTTGTAGGTGCCTGTTCACTCTGATGGTAGTTTCTTTTGCTGTGCAGAGAAAAGCTTCAATTTTGCCAAAAACAAATGAAGTACCGAGGCTACCTAATATCCAAGGAAGGATTTTCTATTATTCCAGATAGATTTAAAGGAATTTTAGCTTTTCTTCCATCAAGAGCCAAGAAACTGTTAAGAGGGTTTTGGAGACTGAAAGGATATTGTAGAAATTAGATTCCAAACTTTTCTTTAAAAGCCCGGCCCTTATATGCAGTCTTAAAACAGGATATACCAGACCCTCTAGATTGGACAGAAGAAAATCAGCTAATGTTATAAATGATCAAAAGTGATCTTGTTGGCTGGGTGTGGTGGTTCACACTTGCAATCCCAGCACTTTGAGAGGCTGAGGCAGACAGATCACTTGAAGTCAGGAGTTTGAGACCAGCCTGGTCAACATGGCAAAACCTCATTTCTACTAAAACTACAAAAAATTAGCCAGGCATGGTGGTACATGCCTGTAATCCTAGCTACTCTGGAGGCTGAGGCAGGAGAATCTCTTGAACCTGGGAGGCGGAGGTTGCAGTGAGCCGAGATCACATGACTGCACTCCAGCCTGGGCAATAGAGTGAGACTCCATCTCAAAAAAAAAAAAAAAAAAAAGATCTTGTTAATGCCCCAGTCTTGGGTCATCCCTTATAACCTTCCATTTTCCTTATCTGTACATAAAAGTGATGGAAATGTTTTAGGGGCCCTAACTCAAAAAGAGAGATCAAAATAGACCCTTAGAATATTATAACCAACAATTAGACCCTGTAGCAAGAGGATTACCACCTCGTATGAGAGCCATAACAGCCACTGCTGTGTTAATTAAGACAACTGAAGAAATTGTAATGGAAACACCCCTTACTATCTTTGTCCCTCATTTTGTTGAAGCATTGCTGAATTCATATCATACTCAGCATTACTTGGTTAGCCGACTGGCTTCATATGAGGTCCTGCTTCTGTCAGCCTCTCATATCACCATCTCTAGGTGTAACGATTTAAAACCTGCAATTCTTTTGCCTTCATTTTCAGATGAAATGCCACATGACTGCCTAACCACAACTGATCAATTTCTTTCTCTCAGGTCAGACCTACAAGACACTCTCACTTATAAATGCTGATGTTGTTTAGTTTACAGATAGACCTTACTTGAAGGATGGATCTGGCATCTCCTGAGCACATTACACTATAGTGTCTGAAGAAATGGCTATCTTCTGGAAGCCACCTCGGCTCAACAAGCAGAATTAATAGCATTAATTAGGGCCTGCCAGTTAGCAAAAGAAATATCCACTAATACGTATACAGATAGTAGGTATGCTTTTAGAGTAGCCCATGATTTTGAAATGTTATGGAAACAAAAAGGGATCTTAACCTCTCCGGATCAATCCACTAAAAATGGACATCTTATTTCACAACTATTAGAAGCCATATTATTACCACAGTCACTGGCCATTAGTAAAATTCCAGGTAATTCCAAGTCAGATACTCCAGAAAGCAGAGGAAATCAGCTAGCTGATGAAGTAACAAGGAGAACTGCTCCAAACATGTTCAAACAAGCAAACAAAAAACAACCTGTATTAACTTTTATTTATTATTTTCTTTTTGAGACGGAGTCTCACTCTGTCACCCAGGCTGGAGCGCAGTGGCCGGATCTCAGCTCACTGCAAGCTCCGCCTCCCGGGTTTACGCCATTCTCCTGCCTCAGCCTCCCAAGTAGCTGGGACTACAAGCGCCCGCCAACTCACCCGGCTAGTTTTTTTTTTTTTTTTTTTTTTTTTTTTAGTAGAGACGGGCTTTCACCGTGTTAGCCAGGATGGTCTCGATCTCCTGACCTCGTGATCCACCCGTCTCGGCCTCCCAAAGTGCTGGGATTACAGGCTTGAGCCACCGCGCCCGGCCCAGCAAGTCGATTTTGAAGAGACTGGCATGTAAGTATTAAGTGCCTGGAAATAACGTGAATTACTTGAACCAAGCGACTTTCTAAAAAATATGTGAGTGTGTGTGTGTGTGTGTGTGTGTGTGTAGAGATAGAGGTTGTTTTCCCATCACAAAATTGGTTGTAATATTTAAAGCTGATGTTTTCGGCTATCACTAATTCTCCAACTAGTGAATTGTAAAGGCCCTTAAGGTGAAAAGTAGAAAGTAGGACCTTAAAAACACTTGAGTCTTGACATCCAGTCTTAGAAATACTAAAGAGTGGAAGATGTAGGCTATTAAATGGAACTATTTAACTTTTGGCGGAGAAGAGGAGGAGGGATGTATAATTAACTCGTGTAAGGATTCTTCATCACCCTTAAGTTAAAAAAATAAAAGCTTTTTTCAGAGAAGTCTAGGAGTCCTTGGCAAGAGGCACGTCGGGGTATCTCTTTGGCAGACCTAGGGGCTCCCAAAGCTGAGTCTTTCCGCAAAGGCCTTGCCTCCAGCGCGGGCGCGTTTCCCAGCGCTCAGGCCCCGCGCCCTGCACCAGGCGGCTCGGCGAATCTCCATTGTTCACGCGCTCCCAGTGCCGGCTGCTCACGGTGGCTGCACTTGGGTGTCACAACCCGTCGCTAGCATACAGTAGTGTAAAATGAAGCTTGTTTAAAGACTCTCTTTGATGAGCGAAGATCAAACGGCCTGGGGACCCACGGTCTTAATCAGACTTGAGCCAGGATGGCATTTTCACAAATAGTCCGTTTGCTCGGCTTTGAGCAGACTTTGTGCTCAGCACATTCATCCGGCTGCGGGGCGGGTAATCCCGGTGAAGCCCCTTGCCTGGTCGCAAATCCATTCACACTACAATGGCTGCTGTTGGTTTGCTGTGTCAGTTCATGGGCAAATAAATACAGGGCCTTTCTGACTTAATTAGAGGCGGGTGAGGGGAAAGGCGACTGAGGGGAAGATTAAAGCTCTGAGGGACATCAGGCTCCGCCGTGTCTCCGGCGTCCGGGTGGGCGGGGGAGGTGGGAGAAACCCGCTCTTCTGCTGCCTCCTGGTGGAATTTCCCTAGAAGTTCTTAGTAGGGAAGAGAAAAGAATGTATTAATCCTGTAGCTATATTTATTTTCTATGTCCAATTACTTGTATGTTTTCACAACTGCCTATGCTGCAAACTCTCTAAGGCCAAATATGCTTTGTCCTTCTTAATATTCTACATAATGTTTTGTTAAAAATTAAATCTACACGTGGTAGAATTAAAATGGTAAGGTCGGGTACTGTCACCACCATATTCTTAAAAAAAAAAAAAAAAAAGGAGCTGGGGTGCGAGATTTAGGTTCTTGTTAAATGTTTTAGTTTGGTTGAAGTTGAAAGGCTCTATATTGCATTGCTGGATAAAAATGTCTGGGTCTCCAGATTCCTATGTTAATATATAATGTTATAGGGAAATGCCAGGACAAACAAATATTAAGGAAGTTCAGACAATAGAACTATTCAGGAAGAATGGAAATATAACAGAATATTCTTTTTTTAATTTATTTGGATAATAAAAATATTAATAATCTCAGGTTTACATTTTCAAAAGGAAGATAAAAACATTCAATAGATTTATGCAAAGCAATAGTTATAATGTACTATTTAATAGTTTCATTTCATTTGAGTCAACATGATGTACACGGAGAAAAGGAGCAGCAGGAAAATTAATAAAACAGCATATTGGAAGTGCAGGTCCTAATATAGTATATGTAGCTGTTACTATATATGTCAATGGCAGTTATGCATTTTATTGATAGTCAATATTTTAAACTAGACCCAATTTTGTTCTTCTATCTGTTTTTTGAAGAGTTCTGGCAGAAAAAAAAGTTCAAATTTTTTTAAAGATTTCTTTTAAAGAAAAAAAGATCATGGAAGATGTGTAAGAAATGCCATCTCTAAACGTTCAGTTCAATATGAATTGTGTACTCAATTTGTAGCTATCAGTTAGATGCTAAGTAAAGAATCGTGTACTATTATTTTAGGATTATATTCTAAAATATATTTATAATAATGACTTTAAGAAGCAAATCGACCTCAACCAAAACCTCTCAAAATGTCATGAGTATATTCATTATACTTGTCTACATTTCCTGATTGTGCTATTTTCTCCATCAGTATCTCCATCTTCTCATAATATTACTGCAATCCAGCTGATTCTGTTTACCACAAGAATCATATTCTTTAAAGTAAGCTCTATGTTTGAAAAGAAATGAAAACATTTTGCAAATACCAACAGCTTTGTGAATTCAGCAGAGCCACAAGCTTACTTAGAAGCTGTGGAAGCATTGAGGCAGAGAGTAGAGTGGTGAATTAGCTTTCTACTAGAGCCATAGTCTCCTATGCCTTCTTGCTAATACCATTTACTAGTATCATTTACACTGTCTAAGAATTTTAGAAGGGAACTGTGGCTAGACCTGTGAAGTCTAAAGGTTCAAAATACATGTTTTTTTGTATTTAGAGTTCCTGATTTGCAGGCACAGTCCTAAACTTGTCTGAAAAATTGCTTTGCTGGGGTTTAATTCACAGCTGAGATTAGAAAAATAAGTAAGTAAATAAATAAGTGGAACTTTCTTACAAGTATGTAAGGAGTAGGGGAGAAACAGATTTTTTTCCTGTTTTCGTAGGCATTGAAAGGCAAATATTAGTCAATTAAAGGTGCTTTTCTTGCCCTTAAAAAAAAATCTACTGAGGCCAGGCATGGTAGCTCATGCCAATAATCACACTTTGGGAGGTTGAATCAGGAGGATTGCATAGGCCCAGGAGTTCAAAACCAGCCTAGGCAACATACTGAGACCTCATCTCTACTAAAAATAAAAAATTAGCCAGATGTGATGGCACACACCTGTAGTCTCAGCAACTTGGGAGGCTGAGGGGAGAGGATTACTTGAGCCCAGGAGGTGAAGGCTGCAGTGAGCCATGTTTACACCACTGCACTCCAGACTGGGTGAGAGAGTGAGATCCAATCTCTAAAAAAAAAAAAAAAAAAAAAAAAAAAAAAAAAAAAGAAATCCAGGCCAGTGTGGTGGCAACGCCTGTAATGCCCAGCACTTGGGAGGCCGAGGTGGTGATCCACCGTGAGTCAGTGAGTTCAAGCCGCAGGCCTGGCCCAAGCACGGTGGAAGACCCCATCTCATTAAAAATACAAAAAAATTGCTGGGGTGTGGTGGCCCATGCCCGTAATCCTAGCTCTCAGGAGGCTGGGCAGAAATTGGTTGAACCTGGGAGGTGAGTTGCATGTGAGCCCGAGACCACACATTGCACTCCACCTGGCAACAAGAATCAAACTCCACATCTCAATAAAAAAAAAAAAAAGAAAAAAAAAAGAAAAGAAAAGAAAAAAAAAACACATTTATTCACCGATTAAGAAGCTTAGGTCCGAGAGCTCTGAAGTACAAGGGTAGAGAGAGATGGAGTCCCCTAATCAAAAGAGAGAGACTTTTCCCCTTTCTTTCCTTTTGTTCAGCCGCCCAGTGGACCTGGATATGCCTGCTCCACATTGGATGAGGACAGACCTTCTTTACTCATTAAGTAATAAAGTGCAAATCTTTTCTGAAACACCCTTAGAGACGCATCCAGGAACTGTGTACAGCAATGTGGGTACACTGATACCCAAGTTAACATGTAAAATTAATCATCAAAGACGATTTCAAGTGAAAACTGGGACTCACTGACCATGGATGATGGGAAGATGTGGGCAGAATGTGCTCAACAATTAAAACAGTAATTCACCATATATAAACGTTGTTTTTTTCGAGACAGAGTCTTTGCTCTGCCACCCAAGCTGCAGTGTAGTGGTGCAGTCATAGCCTACTTCAACCTCAAATCCCTGAACTCAAGTGATCCAACTGCCCCAGCCTCACAAAGCACTGGATACAAGCAAGCAGGAACCTACAGAGCCCATGCCACCAGGCCCAGATAAGTAAAAAATGATTTTAAAATAGAGACAGGACCCCTAATATTGCCCTAAGGCTGCCTTGGAACTCCGGCCCTCAAGTGATCCTCCAACCTCAAGCCTCCCAAAACACTGGGATTACAGGTGATGAGACACGCACCGAGCCCCACACAGATACAACTGACATAAAGAATTTCCAAGAGCATATGCAATAGTACGATGAAGTACGATATTTAGGTAGAATAAGTTGAGTATATCTTTGAAGTTTATATATTTGTATAATTTTTGTAACATATACTATTATTTAATATACTTTAATTGTAAGTTAAGTCATTTAATTTTAAAAAATTGTAGTCCTAGGGGGGTTGAATATTGACTTTATACCTATCCCTTTCCAGAGGTTATTAACCAAAGCTCCACTTCAACAGACTCGAGAAAGTCTCAGAGTAAATAAAGGTTAAGTGCCACTTCGATGGTCCCCCACATTCCACCTAGGTTTGACTGGCTTTTCCCTAGTATTTGCCAACTTTTTGAGTGTTTTAAGGGAGAGAAGGGAGTAACATATACACACCCCACAAACACACATGCCCGACATAGATACATATGTATAAGCATTTTATTATTTTATTTATTTTTTACTAAGTACTTTTTAATTATACTTTAAGTTCAAGGCACACGTGCACAAACATGCAGTTTGTTACATATGTAATATGTCAGGATTGTCTGTCTGCACCCATTAACTGTCATTTACATTAGGTATAATCCTCTATGGGCTATCCCCCCCCCCCACCCTACAACAGGCCCCAGATGTTCCCCTTCTGTGTCCAAGTGTATCACTCATTGTTCAAATCACCACCTATGAGTGGAGAACATGTGGGTGGTTTCTTTCTTGCGATAGTTTAGCTGAAAATGATGGTTTCCAGCTGCATCCATGTCCCTACAAGGACACTGGAAACTCAGCCGTTTTTGTGACTGCACAGTATTCCGGATGTATATGTGCCACATTTTCTTAATTCAGTCTGTCATTGATGGACATTGGGTTTGGTCCAAGTCTTTCCTATTGTAATAGTGCAGCAATAAACCATATGTTGCATTTGTCTTTATACAGCATGATGATAATCCTTTGGGTATATACCAGTAATATGGCTGCTCAAGGATTCTAGTTCTAACCTTTGGGATCCACACAATTTGCCAAATGTGAACCAGTTACAATCCAACCAACGTGAACATAGTGATCTTATTCTCACACATACTCTCTCCAGCACCTGTGTTACACCAACATGTTATGCATTAACCACTCTACATTTGGAGTGAGATGGTACAACCATAGAGGTAATAAGAAATATCATCTACATCTGACCATAAAGGGCTGGATAATTTGCAATTTATTTTTCAGTGTGTCTAGATCGGACATGACAGCAAAATCTTCTTTGAGCGATAGTGGACAATGACTCATAATCCTTCTGCGCCTAAAAACACTGCTCTCTTTTCTGGGTTTGCTACATTTCTTGAAATGTGTGTGAACAATCTCTATGTAGGGACATTATCTGAGAATAGAATGTGGATATAAGAGAGGCAACACAGTAAACCCCATATATGAACAGCAAGACATAAATCTAAAGGCCATATAATAATATAACGTACAACAATCCTGAAGGGAGTTTAAACACCTAAACACAAAACATAGAATAAGGAAGAAATCTTTTGTGAGAGACCGGAGTAACGACAGAATAAGCATCTATCACATGTGGTATCATACGAATTAGATCCCATTGTCAAATTTGCTTTGCTGCATTGCGTTTGGTGTTAGACATGAAAGTCCCTTGCCCATGCCATGTCCTGAATGGGATTGCCTAGGTTTGCTTCTAAGGTTGTGTAGTAGCATTAAAGTTTTGTAAGAGAGTTGATCAAATAACGAGTGCCATTTCCCCCAAAAATAAAAGCTCTCACTTAAAAAATTATATAAATGTTGCACACTGTATGTATGCAATTTTTCATTTAGCATTGATCTGAAATTACTGTGTTATAAATTTAACTAATACAGTTATATTCTATTTCATATAATATTCTATTGTTGATAACACCAGATTAATGGTCTTTATCCACGTGATGAATAGTTTGACTTCTAAATTTTTTACTATTTCAAAATTCTTCTGAAGATATGCTGATATATGTATATATCTCTCCTAGTGAATGTGTATGAATTTTTTTCTAGAAAATATACTAATGAATAGAAGTGTTCAGTTATAGGATACAGACATTTTCAAGTTTGTTAAACATTGGAAAATGATTCTTCCAATTTGTAAAAATTCCTATTTGTACCAACAGTATATGAAAATTTTACATTGCTCTACATTCTAACCAACATTTTGCTACTTTTAAAGTTTAATTTACAAATCTGAATAATAAAAATGGTTTATTTTAATTTTTAAATTTACAGTTCCTAGTAATGGAGTATAGATCCATATATTTCTGTTTTCTGGATAAGAAGACTAACCTCACTAAATAGGTTAGTATGACCTTTATACACAAACAGATGAGGATAATTCAGGAAAGGGGAATTTTAGGCTACTTTCTTGAGATCATAGATAGAAAAGTCTAAAATATCTTATTGGTGGCCAAGGTAGGAGGATCATTTGAAGCCAGGAGTTTGAGACCAGACTGTGAAATATAGCAAGACCCAATCTCTATAAAAAATAAACAGACTAGCTGTGTGTGATGTGTGTCTATAGTCCCAGCTACTCAAAAGGCTGAGGCGGCCTTGAGGATCACTTGAGCCCAGGAGTTTGCGGCTGCAGTAAGCTAGGATTGCGCCAGTGCACTCCAGCCTGTGTGACAGAGAGACCCTGTCTCTAAAATACATAAATAAATAAAATACAACATTGGCAAATCAAAAACATCAATATATTTGAAATGCATGTAATGACAAAGTTGAATTCATGCAAAGGAAGCATGGGTGGTTTAACATTAGATGTGTTATACATCTTCTGCCAAGTCGACCACAATAAAAGGATTAAGAAAGTAACGTGCCCATCTTAATGTATGTTGAAACAGAATTTGGATTTTTTTTTTTTTTTTTTTTTTTTTGAGACGGAGTCTCGCTCTGTCACCCAGGCTGGAGTGCAGTGGCCGGTTCTCAGCTCACTGCAAGCTCCGCCTCCTGGGTTTACGCCATTCTCCTGCCTCAGCCTCCGAGTAGCTGGAACTACAGGCGCCCGCCACCTCGCCCGGCTAGTTTTTTTTGTATTTTTTTAGTAGAGACGGGGTTTCACCGTGTTAGCCAGGATGGTCTCGATCTCCTGACCTCGTGATCCGCCCGTCTCGGCCTCCCAAAGTGCTGGGATTACAGGCTTGAGCCACCGCGCCCGGCCTGATTTTTTAAAAAGAATGACCAAGTAAGAACTCTCTTAATATGATCATGTATATGCATATAAAACCTGTATCAAACATCTAATAAGGAAATTTAAAATCAGAAAAGAAGCAAGGAGGCCAACTGTAATTTCATTATTATACATTTATTTGGAGTCCTAGTCAGCCCATTACTTCGATAAAAAAAATACTGATTGGAACTATTAGGAGTTAAATACAACATTTCATTATTCAGAGATGACAATATTATCTTTAGAAATAACCCAATAAATAGATGTAGACATTAATCAGTAAAATTTCAGCAAGGATGGTGGACATAAGAGCACTATACAGGAAATTGGCTGGGCACAGTAGCTCACGCCTGCAATTCCAGCACTTCGGAAGGCTGAGGTGAATGGATCACCTGAGCTCAGGAGTTCAAGACCAGCCTGGCCAACATGGTGAAACCCCGTCTCTACTAAAAATACAAAAATTTGCCAGGCATGGTTACAGAAGTCTCAGCTATTCAGGAGGCTGAGGCAGGAGAGGCTTGAACCCAGGAGACGGAGGTTGCAGTGAGGCGAGATAGCACTACTGCACTCCAGTCTGGGCAATAGAGTGAGACTCCATTCAAAAAAAAAAAAACAAAGAAATCAGTTAAATTTCTCTGTGCCAACAAAGAATTAAAATATTCAAGAGTATAATATTTTAAAAGATATTATTTTAATAGCAACCAAGTATGTAAATGAATTGTATTGAAAATGCTTTGAAGACATTCTATAAACTGTAAATAATGCTCACGAGTGGAAAAAGTTATGAGATTGTCATTTCTCCCATTATGAACTAAAAATAATTCTAATCAAAATCCTAAAAGGTGTTTTCATGAAACGTGACCATATGGTTTTAATATTTATATAGAATAAAAGGACTCTAACGTGCCAAAACAATTTTAAAAACAAAAAGCTAAGAGGATGGAGGGAGGGTGGGGGGTACCCTATAAGATATAAATAATATTTATAAATCATGTTAATTGAGCCAGTTTGATAGTACTGCATAGAGTGGCATATATACCAATGAAATATTAAATACATATTAAATTATATTTCTATATATGCATGTGTATATGCATATATACATGTGTATACATATATGTGCATATGCATATATACATGTGTATACGTATATGTGTATGTACATGTGTATACGTATATGTGTATGTACATGTGCATACGTATGTGTACGTACATGTGTATACATGTATGCGTATGTATACATGTGTACATATGTGTGTATATACATGTATATACACATATGTGCATGCATACATATATACAATGTGCACACATATATATACGCATAACTACATATGGGTGGTTTAACATTAGAATATGTTAAACTGATATGTAAAACAAATAATATTGTAACCTTTCTGACTGAATCAGAATTAGAAATCTGGAGCCTGTGGAACCTACTCCCTGCATGTCCCCTTTTCTTAATCCAGGTACTCCTCTCCCTATTCCATCTTGGTAGACTCTAAGACATTACTTCAAGGTCCTGAAGCTCTATGGAGAAGTGAACTTGAAAATCGTCAGCTCATTGCAAATCTTTCTTTTTTGAGCGGAGATTGGCAAACTTTTTTCTGGAAAAGGCCAGATAGTAAATATTTTAGGCTTTACCTGCCATGCAGTCTCTAGCTTACTACTCAAGTGCTGTTGTAACATGAAAGCAACTTTAGACAATATGTTTGTTCCAATAAAACTTTATTTACAAAAACAGATGGTAAGGCAAATTTGGCTGGTGTATCATAGTTTGCCAACCCCTGGAGGGAAGTTGTAAGTGAAGAAACTTAAAAGCATAGAGTTTTATTATCAAAAATAAGTCTAATAATCTTCCTGTGGGTCAGGAAACCAAGGCCCTAAGTAATTTACTTCAATATACATAGTAATTTGTGGCCCATGTAGTTATCAAAGGGTTACACAGAAGACATTTAGAATTATAGTTAAGATGGTATCTTGTTCCTATTCCAATTTTGCTTTATCGTAAAATCTCTCCACTCTCACCTCTTTCCAGGAACCTTGAAGAATCATGTTCTTCCTAGGAATTACAAATCCCTCGATTCCATGTCTAACATAATTTCCACTGGCCTCTTTGCTTTTCTTGCTTTAGTACCAGTTCTTCTGAATTTGAAAGTCTTCAGGCAAATTGCCCAGGTAAATCATTGCCCCAATCTTAGATGGTCTGGGCTCTTAAAATGTTTCCTTCCATTACTCCTTAAAATGTATCTTTGCTATGTCAGGTTTGAGGTAGTTTCTGTCAGAAGATTGAGGATTTGGGTAAATTCTTCACTGCAGTTTTTACTGCCTGTGACTCAGGCTCTAAAGATTTATTCTGTTATTTTCTGCCTGTTATTTTCTACAGTGGTAAATCACCTTGCAGATGCCAGGGCAGGCCTCATCTTTCTTTTGTATGTGACAGTTGTATCAGTCAGAATGGGCGAAATCCTATTGAAATAGACAAAGCTGAAATCTTAGTGGTTCAAAACAACAATATATTCCACTGTAAAGCCTTTGGGAGTTGGTGAGGGGCTCCACTCCTCCTCATCACTGTCCTTACTCTGCTTCTGAACCTGACAGTGCAGCCACTGTTAAGGAAATGCTGATCACAACATCACAGGAAAAGGAGAATGTAACGAAGCAAGAACTGGCTCTTAAAGCTTTTGCTTGCAGTGACAAGGCTCACTTTTCAATGGCCAAAGTAAGTCAAAAACCCCAACCTGACTTACATGGCACAGAAAAGTCCCCCAGGGAGGGAAATCAGACATTGATGAACTGTGGCCAAAATCCAGCTGAGCCAGAAGCTCAGGTCACCAGTATCATTTCTCCTCAGAGGACTAAGAGTCCTCCTGCAAATTAACTCCTAGTATCCTGTCCCGATGTACCGGATACTAGAGGTGGGTACACATATTTATTTTTGGCTTTGCAAATAAAGACATAGGTCTATTCCTTAACAAAAAAGTAGCTTATTATTAATAGGGCATTTTAATATGTTAATTGAAAGGACACTTCTATGGGTGGAATATAAATGCCATTTAACATTTCTGAGAACATTTATAGGCTTTGGATGTCCATGATTTTTTACAGACTTTTTTTTCTGTTTACCTCATTTACCCCCCCATTCCTGAAATGTTTCTCCATGGATCCTTTTCTCCTGCTTCTACCTCAGAGATGTATATTCTCATCAAAATACACTAAAGGGTTGGTTAAAAATTCAGATTCCTGGGTTATACCTCAAAATAATTTTGGATTATCCTAGAAGCCTATGTTTTTATATTATTTACCAGATACATCTTATGACATTAATGTTTGAAAAACACTGGCTTAGCCTAGAGATTGTCCGTGAATTTTATAAAATCTGTGGCCAGAGTTTTGGGTTGTTAGGGATGCCTTGTTTTCCTTTTTCTTTTTCTTTCTCTAATTATTTATTTATTTATTTATTTTTGCACAAATTTGAGGCTTAACCTGTTTGGCTTTGCTAGTGGACATGTGGATAGATAGATTTGTCTTCTGCTCCATAGACTTACCTTGGATAAAAATCAGCTGCCAGAGATAAATATTACCATTTTATCAATTTATAGGACTTTTTGAGTTAGAAAGGAGAAGTCTGGAGACACAGAGGAAAACTCTCAATATGACTCTCAATTCAAAAAAAAGTGTGAAATTAACTGGGCATGGTGATATGCACCTGTAGTCCTAGATACTTTGTAGGCCAAGGCAGGAGGGTCCCTTGAGCCCAGGAAGTCAAGACTGCAGTTAGCTGAGATTGTGCCATTGCACTCCAGCCTGGGTGACAGAGTGAGGCCCTGTCTTAAACACCACCCACATACACAAAAGAAACATTAATATGGTGGCCTGTATTATGAGCTTGACATACAGGGCTATAACTAAGAATCTCAAGGTAGGTCTGCAGGTGTAACATTGTAATAGTTGCACTTGAGTATCATTTGGGTGATCACACAATCAATCCATTTATCTCAAATTTAGAATGATTCCTATTGTCATTCTTGAAAAATTGCACATTGATTTATTCCCATTGAAATATGCACAAGATGTGAGTGATGTAGATGCAACATCATCACCATCACTGACGCCTCCTCCTCCCCATCCTTCTAATGATTGTGTTGATCTGCATGCTCCTCCCAAAACTGTGCAATTAATATAAAAAAAACTTTCACAATCAAGAAGAACATTCTTAGATTAAGGGTATGAAAAATCGCATAATTTAAAGGATGGATGTTAAAAGCTTATATTACAGTTCTGTTTGCAGAAGAAATGAAATTACTGGATGTGCAATCGTGACATAGTATTTTTTCAAGTGTTTTTTTTTTTTTTTTTTTTTTTTTAGCTTTATCTGAAAAAGTTCACTGGACTGAATTTCTAGTTTACATCAAACAAGGGTTTTCAACTCACTGTCACCGGCAATGTGAGATCAAAAAGACAAAAACAATGTAATTGAGAGGATCTTCATGCTGCAGACAGTTTTAATGTGTGCATCATTTACTGCAGAGAAGAACATAGCGGATGTAGAAAGAATATATTTAACAGGCTTTGAAGAGTTGAATTCGTTGTAATCATATTGTTCCCCAAATTTTTCTTATTTGTGCATATGGTAAAGCCAAGGAATCAGGTGAACTATCCTTGGACAAAGACTCATGAAGTTGCTCTTCATATGAAATCATTTCCTCCTAGGATGTAGTAATATACAAGAATTGTCCCTTTGATTGTTTTGCCTAGTACAGAGTTTGACTAGGCATAGCCCAAAAAAGGACTGTGTGGTGGCCGTGCTCAGAAATCTGCTAATTTCTGAGTTTGTGTAAATATCTGTGTTCACGTTGCTTTTCACACTGGATGGCCCAACATTATTCCTATGAATTCTTTAAAACCAATTTGTTGAATTAGTTTTATATTAGATTACAATATAGTACATTATTTCATGAAGAATGCTTGGATTATAGGTATTTCATACTTTGTTATAGTGACATTCTATAACAGCACTACCTGGTATTTCATCTGGGATGATATACCAATTCTATTCTTGGAATCTTATCTGGAATTAAACGTCAACTAAGTTCAAAAGTAATTATTTTTTTATTTCAACTCTATAAAGTATACAACAGGCACTCAGCAATTACAGCTGCAGGAAAAATACAGAGCAAATCAAAGCAGGTTAAGTTTGTGAAAAAGTTTTTAATCTACATCAAAAGAGTGCAAGTGGTCAATGACCATTTGATGACAGTTTGTTGCATTCTGACTAACAAAGAACTCTTTCATGTAGAACAAATTGTAAGAGGACAATCAAATAACCATAGCTGTAAGAATACCAAAGAACTGACCAATTGTAAAAACATCATACATTGAAATAAATTTGATAGATGATGCTTAAAGAAATGTCCCTTTACTCAGAAAGCCCCAACCTCTGAGTCATTGCCAAGGTCCCAGAGCTCTGTCTGTTGATGCAGGGGCAGAGAGGAGGGCTAACAACACACTTTCAATGTTTTGCTTTCTAGGTCTGTTGAAAACTTGCCTCATAAATGATTTGCATATACAAGAACTCAGAGAAAGCATCCTGTTTTGTTGAGAGGTGCACCAAGTGACTTTTTCATCATTGGTATCATAAAGAGGTGTGGTTAGCAGTCATTTCCAATTTTTCTTTTGGGTTGGACCATTGTCAATGGAGTCTATAAAATGAGATATGTTAGAACTTGACTGCACTAATTTATTTTTACAGAATCTGCACAGCTTAGCAAAACAGGAATACCTGTATACAGACTGATAGAATGTCATATATTAATTTGACCTGCACATACATTTATACATTTCACAGAAATGACGCTGTATCTCATTAACAGATACACAGCTCTGGTACATTTAACAGAAATAAGAGAACAACTTCATCATTTCTGTAATTCATCAATATTATATAATAAAGGCTTATAAATTGTTAGCAGAAAGAACTGTAAAACGCAGCAAGCTAAGAAAGGACAACATTTTGAGGTGTGTTTGTCTTTGTCATGCAGCATAACACCAAATTTGTTTTTTTAATAGGATGCCATGAATTTAAGGCACTTGCAACAATGCCAGATAGCCAGGTCATGTTCTAAACTATGGGACAGATGAATAACAGTACAGTTGACATAATTTTCAATAATACTGACAATTATGACATTAATTCAAGTCTACTTGGACCTAAAAACATTATTCAATACAAATAAAATGAAATAATAATGCTGTGAAACACTAAAAAAATTATATGTACCACAAAATATCACACAAAAATATCTATTTACATAAATATTTGTCTGTGGTCCTATTGTGAAAGAAAAAGTTGTTATGGATAATGCACAGATCACCTCTGTTGTATGAAATCAGTTCTATATCCTTATTTTCAATATGGTAGCTGACTTCATTAAATTTGTTTACCATCAGTTCAGTAATTTAGAAATGAAACAGGAAAAATTCAATAGTTGAGTTTATTACTACACATGTGTAATTCACATGCATATTCCACAATTTTAGGTAAAAATTATGACTTGTAAAGAATATAATCAGAATAAATTTGTTTTGAATGCCATATGGATCTGGTTCATATCTTAATAAGAAAGAAGATATAAACATAAAATCATGTATAGCATTTTCCAGAAATTATTTTTTCAAATGTATTTAATCTATCTCAGTTATTTTAATGTTGTTTCCCTTGGCAGTTTCAGTTTTCCTGTGAGTCAAGACACACAGAAAGCCCTTATTTCCCATACTCAACACATTAACAAGAAAATCATATAACAAATCAAACAAGTTGGCACTATTCTAACTTATGCAGATGTTCTTTAGTGTAACAAAATAGAGGGGTTGTGAAAAATTCAGAAATAGAGTGAGATGCACTTTATGGAACTGACCATGAATTTTAGCCCTAGAGTCTTCATTAAGACAAGATTTAAATCCTAGAAATTCAATGTTGAAAATTAGATGAATGTTTTCTGTTGGTACATCTTGGAAGATGTAGTTTACCTTTATTTTGTGATGATTGCTTCAGACATCAAATGCAATGCTATGGGTGAAATGAACAAAGATGCAGTAACAAGTGGAAGAAACAATCTACAGTTACATTGTGCTGAATGCTACTTCTTCCTTCTCCATTGAACGTATTCATATTGGTTGTCTTAGACTTGAACCATAGTTCCAAAATCCATAGTAAGTGCTCATCTCTGGGACTTTGCAGATTTTTAAAAAGTTACAGAAGCAAATTCTCTTTCTAAATAACAAGGTGAATTTAGTATTCTAGCAAGTCTTTAGCATGCCTAAACCACATTATCTTTCAACAAAATTTACTGAACGTTCACTATAATGTTGGAATCATATATTTTAAAAGCCAATTAAAATATAAAACTCTTGGAATAACATTCATAGCTAGATTTTAAGTTGATATGTTTGATTTTATATTCTAAAATCTGTAGAAAACAGTGGATATCTTGGGGAATAGACCAATTTGGAGAAATTGTAAGAGAGGGAAAACCCCAGAAACATAAGAATAACAATAATATTTTAGGATTAAAGTTTTACTTGAAGTTTATTCCCTTTTCATTTTGTCCTCCAAAATTTTGAGAATATTATATTTTCATAAGATATATTCTAAGGTAGTTCTGAGTAAGAACAATTCAAGCAAAATTTATAATACTTGCCTTCTTAGTTAAGGTGTAATGATCTAATTGGACTTTTTCTTCCAGAAATGTAGGCATTTGATTGATTAAAAAGAAAACTCTACTGAAAAAAAAGCAAGCCTCAATTTAATATACCAAATTCACACACAGTGCCAAAACAGAATGCAGCTTGAAAGCTTCTATATTTTCCTTCATAGGTATAATGCAATTTTGTCCAGGAAATGCTTCCAAATGGCTGAGTTACTTATGACAGCTAATAATAGTCAACTGGCCTGCCAGTGAAGGACTCAGTTTAATTTGTGGATTCTTTTCTCCATGTGAATAAAGTAAATCAGCTTGACATTGTCAAATCTAGTCTTTTTTAGGTAGTATGAAATTGCAGAATTGTAGGAATTCTGTTCTATTTAAAATTTATTTTAAAAAAAAATCAGGTTCCTGTTTTCCTCCGTACTCCTTTCTTACTTAGACAAGTTTATGGACTCAGCTAATTCACAGAAAAGGAAATCAACACCTGGCCAGGTTCTTGTTTTGTTCTCTGACCTCAAATAAGTAATGTTCCTGGTCTCGTAAACCTGTAAATCTTAACTTTGACTTTGGGCTTTCTTTCTTTGTCTTTTCTACTTCTTTTATTTTTGTTTTTCATTCCTGTTTTTTGTTTGTTGTCTGTTTTTTGGTTCAGGCCTAAGACAAGAAGCTAGTTCAAATAGGTTTATGATCACCTTTGTCTCTCAACTCTAGACTGACTATGTTGTATAAGTGAAATTGGACAGGAGTTTGGTTTAATAACTTTAGTGAAAATGCTTGAGTTTCTGGCTACACATATAATGATTTGAATTTGTGTTGTCTGTTCAGACACTGACATTTACAGATGAAAGATATACATAGCACCTATATAGTTTTTATTTATTTTTTGGATGAATTTTAATCCCTCCCCATTCCACCCCACCCCAAGGGTTTATTTTTATAAAAGGGAATACTTTAAGCCTCAGTTTGAGGGTATGTTAGGTAAAACCAATTGGCTGCTAGTCATTTACTTCCAGGACCATCTTTAAGCACAATATTTTAAAAAATATGAAATGATTTTGTGAATTGCTTTTTTCCCCCACTCTATCATGCCAATTTATCAAAAAAAAAAAAAAAAAAA
>NW_016803104.1:802358-810855 GCF_001698545.2 Rhinopithecus bieti
AAAAAAAAAAAAAAAAAACCAAGTATCATGCATTATTTTTCAGTCCTCTGTGAAAACGTATATATACCTACTATGAGAGGTCTCAGCAGAATCTATAGCAGTTGTGCTTTTATCATATCATTTTTTAAAATCTGTCAGAAAGAAAAGGTAACATTCAGTCTTGTCATCAGCACTGCTGGGAAATAAAATCATGAAACTTCTAGCACTGGTGTGACATGAACTCTGTGACCAACAGATGTGTGGTCCTCTTTTGTATGGTATATACACCGGCCTGCAGTAATAGATCCCACAGCCTTCACTTGAAGAAAGGGAATAGCCCAGTTTCTGTACCATAGTAATCTATTGTACCCAATATATTATTCTTTCATCTTTTTGAATATTCTAGCAAGGTACAGACTCCTATACTAGATTGAAGTGTTTCCTACAGTCTTTCAAATTATAATCAGAGCAAAGCAAGGTCATTGCAACAATAGAAAACATCTCTTTACTGATGAAAGGCTTTGCTTCAGGACCACCATGTCAACTGCTATTTTAGGTTCAAACAGAAAACATGTAAAGAGCACTATTGTCATCTAAGCAATAAGTCCTAATGCCACTGTAGTTACTGGAGCAGCATCGATCAAAGGCATCATGGTGACCCCGAGCACTAATCTTCTCTCTTTCCCTCAGGTTTGCTGGCAGCTGTGTCTCAGAAAAAGCTGTCTTCAGCAAGGCAGAAGCAGGTAAGAGAAATACATTAGAAGTCTATGTCCCATCCTGAGTTGTCATCAGGTGGTGGTTCATCGTTGTCCTCAGGGAAACTGTCAAAATTGCTTGTATCTGTGGGTGATGCAACCTGTAAAAAATGGACAGTTTTGTTTTAGTGGATTTTTGTTTTAGTGGAATTCCAAGCTGGAATTTTTAAGTGCATTCTGTATTTATCCCCTATTAGTGACTGTTTTGTTGAGTATCTACTATGTAGCAGGTATTGAGGGTCACACTGGTGAGTACAAATAGACATGGTCCTTATCCTCAGAGAGTTTATACCCTTGTGAGTAATAAATTGTATGATTACAACAAATAATCACAAAAATCTTTCTATATAATAAATTTTGGCTAGAGCTATGGAAACAAAGATGCCACAGAAGTCTAAGAGTAATCATATAGGCCCAGCGTGGTGACTCACGCCTCTAATCCCAACACTTGGTAGGCCGAGGTGGGAGGATCACTTGAGGTCAGGAATTCAAGACCAGCCTGACCAACATGGTGAAACTCTGTCTACTAAAAATACCAAAATTAGCTGGGCATTGTGGTGATTGCCTGTAATCCCAACTACTCAGGAGGCTGACGCAGGAGAATTGCTTGAACCCGGGAGGTGGGGGTTGCACTGAGCTGAGATCACGCCACTGCGCTCCAGCCTGGGTGACAGAGTAAGACTCCATCTCAAAAACAAACAAACAAACAAACAAACAAAAAAACTGATCATGTAAGACTCTTTGAAAAAGTGTTATTTTATTTTATTCTTTTTTTAGAGACAGGGACTTTCCACTCTGTCACCCAAACTCAAGTATAGTGATGCAATCACAGCTCACTGTCACCTCAAATTCCTGGGCTCAAGTGATCCTCCTGCTCCAGCCTGAGTAGTTAGGACTATAGGGGCACATCAGCACACCTGGGTAATATTTTCTTTTCTTTTTCTTTGGAGAGACAGAGTCTCACTATGTTGTCCAGGCTGGCTGGTCTTGAATTCTTGAACTCCTGGCCTCAAGTGATCCTCTCACCTATATATTTTTGTCTGCGTTTCTATCTTTTGAACATTTCCCATACTAAAAATTAACTTATGTTCATAAATGAGGGAAACTTGATTTAAAGTGAATAGTTAAAAAAGATAAGAGTAAAACACAATTACAGCGACTATCCCCAAATGTATCTGCTTTTAAGCTTGGATTTTAGAATATGTCATTATTTTAATGTGACATTTTTCCTAGAGTTTGTTTAACTTAATCATAGGATTAAACTTTAAAAATAACAGATCATTGTTGACTGATATAAACACTATCAAGTGTCTCACACAATTATAAGCTGGAAAGTCTACTTACACTTGGTATTATAGGAGGTGTCAAGGTGCCTTTTCTTAAGCCTTCCCAGTTAAAGCCCTCAAACCATCTAGAAAAGGAAAAAACGTTGATAAAGACATTTTGTGTCAGCTAAAACCTTGTTGCAATGTATACAATGTCCATGGCTAATGGGAAGCAGTTAGGCAAACATTTTCATGTGACAACAATGTTTTCTATTGAATTGCATATGTTTTTCCAATTAGTTTATTTTATGAAATACATATTTTTAAAAGTATAACTATCAAATTTTAAACACCAATTAACATGCAACACTTTTTCCTTGTAATTCAGTCGTAATGTCTCTATGACCTTGTTCTTACACTATAATGATAATTTAATAAATGTCATAATGTATCTGGCCCTGTGTCTTACAGGATATTTTATTTTAAGGAGGTAGAACCAGGACATGGAAAGTCAGGATAGAAAATTAACTTTCAATTTTTGCCACTGATTCAGTGCACAATGTCAGCTAGTTAACCTTTTCACATCATTGTAGTAGTCTCTACATGTCCCATTTTCCTCCTTTTTTCCCTTTTTTAATGAAGAATATCTACTTAGAATAAAGGTATTTTGTGTACAGTTTTTCTGTTAAAATAAGGACCAAAAAAGACTAAAGTTTTTGCTTGTTTGTTTTCTTTTGTCTTTGAAGGGTTTCCCCATTAGCAAATGCTTACAACAAATTCTTAGCAGGCTTTTCAGATATTCAGAGGTATTTTAGTAAACGTGTTTCTTTGATAAGGATGTGAATTTCCTGTCAGTGTTACACAAACAAATAGAGAAAAACCAATTAGTTTAGCTTTAGAACATCCAATCAACATAGGAAAGATCTCATATTTAACATGTTGCTATTGTTTAAAAAACACTGTATTCTGTGCTTACGTTTTTCTCTTGTTATAACATCTAATTAGGAAATGCTTGAAAAAATATATTTTGTCTTTAGGAAATCAGGTAAGATACAGTAGGGCACTTTTGTTTGTAATACTGTGGTAGAGAATAGAACCCCCAAATTTAAAATACACATTTTCTCCTTGTGCCAGAGAGGAAAAAAATGCTAGTTGGTATGAGTTGTAAGAAACTGAGTTCAGTGAATTCAGTTTCTTATGTTACAGGGTTGTCAGATAAATATCAATAAAGTTTCATAATCACAACTAGAAAGGCATTTAAAAGCCTAACTAATTCATACACTGTCTTTGGATGTTCCTATAGGCTAATTATACTAGTTTTACACCAGTAACTTAAAAAGCAACACCCTGGGGAAATGACGTCAGGTGTTCAGAACTCTGAAACCTAAAATTATAAGGAAAGAACACTTACTTGTGCTTTTGAATGTCTTTTACTCCATTTTCAAATTCCCTAATCTTTCTGATGGATTGTCCCTAAAATAAAATAATGGTTTTATTAAATCTATTTTTTTCACATTATGATCCTTTCAAAATAATGTGGTTGAAATACTTGCCTGCACAGTTTTTTAATTAAATTAGCAGCATTTTGGCAATCTTCTTTGGAAATTCTATCATGTCAATCCCCCTCAATATGATGTTATAGGTTTTCATAGGATCTGGGCCTGAGAAAGGTGGGCTGCAAGAATGAGAGACATGACAAGAGATATTACTTTTATTTCCTACATGACAACACTTGAATTGCTATAAACTCCACAGATGACATCAATTCATATTGGGGGGCTTAGATTAATAGTGACAATGGAATGAAAGTAGATTAATAGCAAAACATTGTGGAAGCCCTTCCAAGTAAATCGCTTAGCAAAATCAGAAATGGGTCAAGTTTATCTGCTGTTCTCCTGATTTCTTTTCAGTGCTGGAGTCTAAGCCCTCATGCTGTCCTTGGTCATTCAAGATACTTCTTTCACTCTCTGACCTTTTCCACACTTACTGACTCATTCCTTATACTTGAGATGAAGTCCAAAATCATTAGGAGGGGCCACAGGAACACTAATGATACTACCCCATCTCATGCCATTATCACCCTCACTCACTGGGATTCAGAAACAATAGCCTTTTCTCTGTTCCACTGAAATGCCGAGCACTTTCTTACCTCATGGTGTTATTTATTTGGCCTGGAAGGTTCTTCCCACATTCATCTGGCCAATGCCTCACTTTATCAAGTTTCAGTATAAGTGTTATGTTGTTTCCAAAAAGGCCTACTCTAGTCAACCTATTACAACCAATTACATAACCTATATCAACCCACATAACCTAACAATCTAATTTCATGCTCTAATTTAAAGTTTAATCTAAATTAGAGTCCCTGTTACACTTTTAGAGCACCCTTATGCCATTTACTGTACTTTGTAATTATCTTTTCATTTGTGTGATTATTTATTTTATGTCTGTCTTCCCTTCCAGAAGTTTGTTTTCTGCTGGTATTCCCAGAGTTGAGTAGAGTTTGCAGCACGTACATTCTAAGGGGTCAATAAATATTTATTGCTCTAATGTTTCTATAGAATAGTACTCCTCTTATACTTTTCTCTCTGCTCAGAGGACCTCATGAAATATCTTAACACTAGGCATCCTCTTTGCTAGCAAGGCTGTAAAGCCCCAGCCCTCATGAGCCAGATCTGTTGAATTTTTTTTTTTTTGTAAACCTATCCATTCTTGAAATGTGGTTTGTGGCAGCAAAGATGACTAAAGTCAGGTCTTTCCTTTAAATTTCTCACAGTTCAGAGGGGAGATGATGATACACCTTGATGAATGATTTATTTGGAAATTTAATTATTCTCTTTAATACAAGTTTTGTGTGTCTTTGGGGAAGAAATCTGAATTATTATTATTTTTTGCCCTTCATGTTTATTAAGAGCAGTTCAAACTATTTCTTTTTATCAAGCAGTCTAATGAGCAATTCAAAGCAAGGAGTAGCAGATTTACCTGTGTTAAGGGCTGTGATGGATTCTGCCTTGATTTTCTGTGAAAAGTGCTATTTACTTTAATATGTCATTAGCTAGTAATTGCCTATTAATTTTAAATCACTTAAAAAATGTATAAACATGCAAATCTATTTAGTATTCTCTTAGAATTTAAAAATTTTCTTTTTATGTGATTCTATGGTTGAATATTATCTTTAATCTCTTAACATGCCAGTTTTCATTTTTACTTTAAAAAATGAGGAGGAGCCAAATTTTGGCAATGATTTCTAATTTATGGTTTTGCCTTTATATTTATTTTGCTTTTATATTTACTTGCTTATCTTAGACAACTAAAATCAATTATTAAATATGGTATTTGTGGTTTTTATGTGATGCATGTTAGTCTAATATTCATTCAATATAGAAAACAAAATTATTTAGAAGAAAGTCGTCCAAAACCTCAAAATATTCAGAATGATCTACATTTGATAAACATAATTTCATAGATTTCTCTGTAGATTATAGACACAAAGGATTATATTATGCATATTTTTTGATTAAAAAATATTCGATTTAATTTTACTTTAAACTGGGGAGTAAAATGAAAAGAAATGCTAAATTTCAAATATGTGTGCTCCTTAGCCAATATTAATTCCTTAAATATTTCTCTAAAATTAAAAAAAAGTTCAAACTGAGTTTAGAGATTTCTGTAATGACATATTTTAACTATAAAATATATGTAAGATTACTAATTATTAATGATGAGAAATAACTATACCTATAGTTATACCTGCTTTCCCTCCTACCTTAATGTTTGTTGGTTTTAGTGTTATTTTAAGATTGCCAAACACTACAATGTTTACATTCTGTTCAGTTACCCAAATTTAAATTATTTGATTTAATAATTGATCAGTTCTAATTAATGAGACCCAAAACTCATCATCAATCTTTTTACTAGTTTCTCTATTCCTGAATGCTTTATTTTGATTCATCTTTTTGTTGACTTGATTGAATAGTAGTGTTTTTGAGAAAGACTGGGGTCCACACTTTATATGTTGTGTTTGTATTTGAAGAATAACTTAACTCAGCATAAATTACTTACTTGGGTTATACCTTCTCTGACCCTCAGAGCTACGTAGTTCTTGATATACTATCTTTTGGCATTAAAGGTGCTGTAGAGAAGGTTGAGGCCAACTGGAACTTTAACTGTCTTGACTCCCAATACCACACATGCCATGTTTTTATGGCTTTGATGCCAATAAGACTATTCCTTATTAATGAATTTAATTCATTAGTTCACCACATTAACATATTGTGGTGTTATTATTCTGAATCAGTTTCCCCATGGTCACTGCAGATCAAAACAATACACTGAGTCAAGTCTTTCTGCCATGGATTTTCTATTATGTAATTAAAGATGTTTTTTCTCCTGTTTGTAATATTCTATTCATACACATAATTGATTTTTTTTTCAATTTCCTTTGACTAATAGATTCTCTTTCTGAAATCATACCTATTTTTCTTTTTTCATTATTTTTTCCAAGCCTGTCTACTATCTCCCTTGCTGCATTTTTAATTGTTACTATTTTATTTTCTGTTACTTACAGCATGACTTTCAGTTCTGTAATAGTCCTGAGCTCTGCTAGTTACTTGTCTTCTCATTTATGAACACTGGCAAATATCTTAGAGGTTACTTTTTAGGGAGATCATACTTTTGATAGCCTCAAAGAAATTATAGATAAGAGTTTATCTGAACACTTCCTCCTATATTTCCTTGATTCATTTTTCTTGTGTGTTCTTTAGCTTCCTTTTACTTTTGCATCTTTCAGCTGACATAAATGGAAAACATCAGCTCAAACTGATTAAAATAGGAAAATATTGAACTTACAAAAGGACATTCCAGAGGTAGGGCAAATTCTAGACCTGGTAGGATCAGTGGTTTAAATACCTGGAGTTTTTCCAGCTTTTCATTCTGCCATACTCAGTATTAGTTTCATCATGGCCATTTCCCCTCATAGTTATAGGAAGTCTACCAGTGGAAATAGGGACTTATATTCATCAGTAATTATTTACTGAGTAGCTATTGTAGAAAAAAAGAATTCTCCTCTAATAATGTATTTTAAAATTATTCTTGTAATTTATGTACCCAGTCCAATAAATGCCAATCACTAGAGGAATGCCATGTGACTGGAATACAGCTGAATCAAAATCTAAAATGGAGATAAATTCATCTTTTCCTAAGTTGGTGGGGGAAATGGATCCTTGAGCAAAATCAGTAAGAAAGGAGCTGGTGTAGCCCCCAGCTTGGAAGGGGGCTGGGGTTGTAAGAGGGGCAGGGACTGGCTTCCCTGGGACCCTTTCTGACTATTACTTATCCTTAGATTGGGCCACCCACCATGAAGAATAGAACAGGGAAGATCCGAGGTTAGGAAGCAATGAGAAATTAACCAGTCTTCACTACAGTTTGTTCCCTTATGACCAGATCATGTATTTCCTTTGCCCTCAATTTAAAGCATTCAGGGAGATCATGTGGCTCATACAGAAGCCCCACCACATTCTCCGAAATCATGTGATTACACTGCCTCTCTCCCCTTTTTCACTCCCTGTTGCTTCATTGACCAACATTATAAGCCTTAAAAGGCAGAATTGGTACATTTGTATGAGTTTTCCTTCACCTCAGTTCCTTTTTCATTCTGTAGTACTTATTATGTCTCTACATGAACAGTGTTTGCTTTTTCAAGGTCCAGCCAATCCTCTAAATGTTATTATTACTATCGAAGATCATTAGATATGACATTCAGGATGAAAATACTTTGGAGTCATGCTTGTAGTCCAAGAATCATTCCTAGTCACATGCCACACTTCACTGTGTTTGGCAGGTGTGTTTGTTGGAACTTTAATTGTAACTAAAGATCATCCTACTTGTTTTATTCATGCCTTCTCCCACCCGAAACCTTGGTCACCATCTTTCACCACCACCATCATCTCTTTGGGTAGAAAAAGAAAAGTAAAGGTTTTTTAATGCTATTGTCTTTGACCAAAATTGTTTCTGTCTTGTTATTTCTTGAAATGGATATTAAGTTTAGGTATTTTTAATCATAATGTTTCAATATATGTATTTATGGCAAAAAAAATTAAGTTCGGTTTTGACCATACAACACAAATTGTGACTTATAGTGCTTTGTTTTTATCACTGCTCTGCTATTCCATAATTTCTATGTGCCTGAGGTTATTTAGAAAAATGTTTTTTAAATTTTCAAGTATTTAGGTTTTTTATTTTAAATATTTGTTATTAATTCCAAGTTTTATTATATTCCTGTCAGATATTGTAGCCTGTGAAATCTGTAAAGAATTAAGGGTTTTTCTGTTATTAATTATTTCTTACAGTTTAGTACACGCCAGTTTTTAAGATTAAGGTTTTAATCGTTTTTACCTTATTACTTAATGATAAACAATGTCACATAAAGTTTAGAAATTTCATGGTTAACATTTTAGTCTAGTTATTATAAATAAATACTTTGCTTCCTCAAAAATAGTTAAT
>NW_016803104.1:811559-859939 GCF_001698545.2 Rhinopithecus bieti
TTAGTCTAATATTCATTCAATATAGAAAACAAAATTATTTAGAAGAAAGTCGTCCAAAACCTCAAAATATTCAGAATGATCTACATTTGATAAACATAATTTCATAGATTTCTCTGTAGATTATAGACACAAAGGATTATATTATGCATATTTTTTGATTAAAAAATATTCGATTTAATTTTACTTTAAACTGAGGAGTAAAATGAAAAGAAATGCTAAATTTCAAATATGTGTGCTCCTTAGCCAATATTAATTCCTTAAATATTTCTCTAAAATTAAAAAAAAGTTCAAACTGAGTTTAGAGATTTCTGTAATGACATATTTTAACTATAAAATATATGTAAGATTACTAATTATTAATGATGAGAAATAACTATACCTATAGTTATACCTGCTTTCCCTCCTACCTTAATGTTTGTTGGTTTTAGTGTTATTTTAAGATTGCCAAACACTACAATGTTTACATTCTGTTCAGTTACCCAAATTTAAATTATTTGATTTAATAATTGATCAGTTCTAATTAATGAGACCCAAAACTCATCATCAATCTTTTACTAGTTTCTCTATTCCTGAATGCTTTATTTTGATTCATCTTTTGTTGACTTGATTGAATAGTAGTGTTTTGAGAAAGACTGGGGTCCACACTTTATATGTTGTGTTTGTATTTGAAGAATAACTTAACTCAGCATAAATTACTTACTTGGGTTATACCTTCTCTGACCCTCAGAGCTACGTAGTTCTTGATATACTATCTTTTGGCATTAAAGGTGCTGTAGAGAAGGTTGAGGCCAACTGGAACTTTAACTGTCTTGACTCCCAATACCACACATGCCATGTTTTATGGCTTTGATGCCAATAAGACTATTCCTTATTAATGAATTTAATTCATTAGTTCACCACATTAACATATTGTGGTGTTATTATTCTGAATCAGTTTCCCCATGGTCACTGCAGATCAAAACAATACACTGAGTCAAGTCTTTCTGCCATGGATTTTCTATTATGTAATTAAAGATGTTTTTTCTCCTGTTTGTAATATTCTATTCATACACATAATTGATTTTTTTTTCAATTTCCTTTGACTAATAGATTCTCTTTCTGAAATCATACCTATTTTCTTTTTTCATTATTTTTTCCAAGCCTGTCTACTATCTCCCTTGCTGCATTTTAATTGTTACTATTTTATTTTCTGTTACTTACAGCATGACTTTCAGTTCTGTAATAGTCCTGAGCTCTGCTAGTTACTTGTCTTCTCATTTATGAACACTGGCAAATATCTTAGAGGTTACTTTTAGGGAGATCATACTTTTGATAGCCTCAAAGAAATTATAGATAAGAGTTTATCTGAACACTTCCTCCTATATTTCCTTGATTCATTTTCTTGTGTGTTCTTTAGCTTCCTTTTACTTTTGCATCTTTCAGCTGACATAAATGGAAAACATCAGCTCAAACTGATTAAAATAGGAAAATATTGAACTTACAAAAGGACATTCCAGAGGTAGGGCAAATTCTAGACCTGGTAGGATCAGTGGTTTAAATACCTGGAGTTTTCCAGCTTTTCATTCTGCCATACTCAGTATTAGTTTCATCATGGCCATTTCCCCTCATAGTTATAGGAAGTCTACCAGTGGAAATAGGGACTTATATTCATCAGTAATTATTTACTGAGTAGCTATTGTAGAAAAAAAGAATTCTCCTCTAATAATGTATTTTAAAATTATTCTTGTAATTTATGTACCCAGTCCAATAAATGCCAATCACTAGAGGAATGCCATGTGACTGGAATACAGCTGAATCAAAATCTAAAATGGAGATAAATTCATCTTTTCCTAAGTTGGTGGGGAAATGGATCCTTGAGCAAAATCAGTAAGAAAGGAGCTGGTGTAGCCCCAGCTTGGAAGGGGCTGGGGTTGTAAGAGGGGCAGGGACTGGCTTCCCTGGGACCCTTTCTGACTATTACTTATCCTTAGATTGGGCCACCCACCATGAAGAATAGAACAGGGAAGATCCGAGGTTAGGAAGCAATGAGAAATTAACCAGTCTTCACTACAGTTTGTTCCCTTATGACCAGATCATGTATTTCCTTTGCCCTCAATTTAAAGCATTCAGGGAGATCATGTGGCTCATACAGAAGCCCCACCACATTCTCCGAAATCATGTGATTACACTGCCTCTCTCCCCTTTTCACTCCCTGTTGCTTCATTGACCAACATTATAAGCCTTAAAAGGCAGAATTGGTACATTTGTATGAGTTTTCCTTCACCTCAGTTCCTTTTCATTCTGTAGTACTTATTATGTCTCTACATGAACAGTGTTTGCTTTTCAAGGTCCAGCCAATCCTCTAAATGTTATTATTACTATCGAAGATCATTAGATATGACATTCAGGATGAAAATACTTTGGAGTCATGCTTGTAGTCCAAGAATCATTCCTAGTCACATGCCACACTTCACTGTGTTTGGCAGGTGTGTTTGTTGGAACTTTAATTGTAACTAAAGATCATCCTACTTGTTTTATTCATGCCTTCTCCCACCCGAAACCTTGGTCACCATCTTTCACCACCACCATCATCTCTTTGGGTAGAAAAGAAAAGTAAAGGTTTTTTAATGCTATTGTCTTTGACCAAAATTGTTTCTGTCTTGTTATTTCTTGAAATGGATATTAAGTTTAGGTATTTTAATCATAATGTTTCAATATATGTATTTATGGCAAAAAAAATTAAGTTCGGTTTTGACCATACAACACAAATTGTGACTTATAGTGCTTTGTTTTATCACTGCTCTGCTATTCCATAATTTCTATGTGCCTGAGGTTATTTAGAAAATGTTTTTTAAATTTTCAAGTATTTAGGTTTTTTATTTTAAATCTTTGTTATTAATTCCAAGTTTTATTATATTCCTGTCAGATATTGTAGCCTGTGAAATCTGTAAAGAATTAAGGGTTTTCTGTTATTAATTATTTCTTACAGTTTAGTACACGCCAGTTTTAAGATTAAGGTTTTAATCGTTTTACCTTATTACTTAATGATAAACAATGTCACATAAAGTTTAGAAATTTCATGGTTAACATTTTAGTCTAGTTATTATAAATAAATACTTTGCTTCCTCAAAAATAGTTAATATTTAGTTTTCTTCTATTTATTATATAGTTGGTTCTTATAGCAATTCTAAGCACACAGAAAGATTACCTTTTAATCTATCCCTCTGCTTATTTACCTATCTATCCATCCACATACATATGTTAAATTTAACCTTCTACTTTGTCCAAATTTTTCATATCTTTACAGGTCTACTTAATTGGTCATACTTTTAAAATAATTTACCTCCATCCAAAAGAACAAAATTGAACAATCCACATTGAACAAAATTGGATTAGGTCACACATAATTTATTTGAAGTCAACAGAGAAACTTTAAGAGCAATAATGTAAAATGCCCATAAATAAAAATAAAGTCAAAACACAACTATTTCTGGCAATGATTGTTGTCGTTGTAGCAGTAGCAGCTGCTAACATTCATGGAATGCTTACTATGTGCGAGACACTCTTCTACGTGTTTCTTGTATGCACTGAATCCTCACGGAGTACCATGTGCTCAAAGTCCTCAGTCTTTCTCTCATGTTCACTGTAGTGACTAAGTCCTCGTAAGTAATTCTTCACATCTCGCCTCACACTTACTCTTTCTTTCCATTGCCCTTGCCCCACTCTAGGTTGTCAGTGTCCTAGAACTAAATTACTGCAACAATCTTCAAACTAGCTTCCTATTCCTCTTCCAATTAGCTCAATTACTGCCAACTTGTTTTTCCTTAAATACCACAATACATATCACTCAACCTTTGTCAGAAAATCTCAATGATTCCCTCTGTAGATGGAGTCCAAACACTCGAGTGCAGCAATCATGATCGTCAAAAGATAACTGTTCCTGTTTTTTTTACACGGACCTTCTCCATATCTGTGACCATTATTGCCTTTCTCTTTAAGCCATGCCTGTTTGCTTAGAATACCCTTTTCTTGGTCTCTACATCTAAGTCCTATTCTTCCTTCAAGACACAACCGCCTTATATTCATTCTTCAAAAGCCTCTTTAGGAACTCAGCCCTATTCTGAAATCTGTATAACGCCCTTGTCACTCACTGTTTTAGCACATGTCATGGTCGTGTATTTGTTGTTCTTTTAGTATGGGTCCTTGAGGATCTTAAAGTCTGCTTTATACCTTGCGGTGTCCCTAGTGCCTATTTGAGTTGATGATTATAACATCACAGGAAAGATCTACAAAGCAGTCACCTTTCATTTAGATATAACAGTTGCTAACAGGTCCTCTTACTTCTATAGAAAATTGACCCTAGATATTTTTATATGATTATCATCTCCCCTGTTTCATTGCTGGCTAAATGACTGGACTAAAATATCTCACAGAAAGACATTATATCCTTCCACATTCATATATGTAAAAAAGAAGTAGCAATAATGAGACCAAAAGTTGGTGCTGAGGTGGTTGCCCTAGACTGACCTATTTTACACCTTACTTTTCCCGGTCATTCGTATAACTAATTGAACTGTGGTACCAAGATATGGTGAAATGTACTTTAAGATGGTTTAATCAGAGTGACAAAAGCGGGAGTGTGTAGCTGTTTGCTGGTCTATTTTTATCAGCAGTTCCCTATCAATATCCATACCTGCCAGTCAGGAGTTCATACATTAGGATTCCCAGTGACCAGTAGTCGGCTGAAATGTCATGGCCTTTGTTCAGGATGATCTCTGGGGCTACGTACTCTGGAGTCCCACAAAAAGTCCATGTTTTCTTTCCAAATCCTATTTTCTTTGCAAAGCCAAAATCAACCTTTCAAAGAGAGAAAAGCAAGATGCTTAAGCTTCTTATGATTAAAGTAATAAGTTATTTTGCTGAAGTATACCGATGATCTTAATAATTTAAAAACATGCACTTTATATAGTTCTGTCTTCTCAAAGAAATAGTCTGTATTGCAAACAAAGTATCCCTGATAAAACTCAGTTTTAATTGGAAAAGTTGACATGTGAGTATAGCATAAAATTCACATCATTAAAAATAAAGGTAAATCTTTCTTTCTGAATATAGTTTTCATTTTTCCTTTGTTTATGCTAATGGAGGTTAGGGTGTAAACACAGAATCTCTTCTGTACATAAAAATTTTTAAAGACCAGTTGGGCCTACTTAACATCTTTCCCAGAATATAAATGGTTTCTGCTGGATTTAATGAAGTCGACAATTCATTTAGTATTAATTATTTGAAAAGTTATTTTATTGTTGCAGGAAGTAAGTAACATAGTTATGAGACCGGTAACTCTGCCCTTGGTAAGCATAAACAGAAATAAAATTATAATGTATTCTTCATTTTTCTGGAACTCTTTTGAAGGAAGAGTCTTGACTACAGAAAATCTATTTTTTTCTAAAACGATTTGGTTGAAACTACAAATAAAAAACTGCCACTGATTTGATTTCTTTAAAACCACATGCTGAATAACAATTCTAAAAGTTTAAAATGGAATCAAGCTGTAACAGATCCAACGAAAGTTGTGCATTTGTAAATAAGAGAACTTCTCTTCTTTGGTAAATCTTTACAACTTTTGACTGTTGTTATTATTATTACTATTACATAGCCTGGCTAGCATTGCTTGTAAAGCACATTTATTTTCCATGAGCATTATTCTTAAATCTAAAATGTTGAAATGATTTATAGTTTTCCATAATATAAAAACCCATTGCTTGTGAATGGCAAAAAGCTGACTAGAGAAAAGGACTTCTACGCCTGTACACGTGCCAATAAGTATGTTTTCTCGTGCTTATGAAAGCGTGTTTTGCCAGAGTATTGTTAATTCAAACTTAGCCAACTTAATTTTTCATAACTGATGCATCATTTGAAAGAACATTCAGTTGAAAATTGTAATGTTAAAACCTGCTTTTAAGAAAGTTACAACATTGAAAAGGAAAACTGAGATTTCATATTAGCAAATGAACACAGTTTTATAAACAAATATTTTAAATCTGCAGGGCAGAAAGCATGTGTGAAAGGCACTGACCAGTTTGGCATAACCTCGGTGATCTAGGATGAGATTTTCTGGCTTGAGGTCCCTGTAAATGATTCCTTTGGAATGCAGATAGGCAAAAGCTTCTACCACACATGCTGTGTAAAATCTGGTTGTAGAATCTTCAAACGAACCTCTGAGATACAGAAAAGGAATGAAAATTGTACGAAAAATTAGTTTCTCTAACATGGCTTTATTTTTTTTTTCTCATTTCACTATACTCGTTTGCCAAAATTTAACCCAGAGACCACTGTCCTAATAGCTAAATGTTACATGATTGCCATTACATTGGATTTTCCGAAGCATTCAAGGATTAAGTTAAGGAATTCTCTGTCTTTATGAATGGAATAGTTAAATTTCACTTCCTGAAAGGGCTGAAAGAACAGTTAAACACACAACACATTTCATGTACTTAGTGTTTTCCTCTCAACAGCCCACTACAATCTAAAAAGGCACAGACTTATAGCAGTAGGCAGGAGAAAAAAAAATCCTATTTTAGAATTTGCTTACCAAGCATTTGTTTTTTAAAGGAGAAGTTTATGGGTTATTCATATTTATTCTTAGAAGGCCTGTTTTTTAATCTTTTTAAATAATGCACATACAGTTCATGAAAGTGTGAATAAAAGCTACTGTTTTCAAAGAACCACTCTGGAAATGAGTTGTAATGCTACTGATGCAATCATAATGCAAACTAAGTACTCTTCTGTTTTTGAAACTCCTGCAACCAAAACAAACAATATCTATCTCCTACACGACTGCATTCTTATTAAGAGGAAAAGATGGACTAAAAGACAATTAGAAAGAAAAAAGTAACTGGAAGGGAATGTTTATTAGTAATCTTGATTATGATGTTTAGCAGGAAGGCTCTCTCTCTCTCTCTCTGTCTCAAATATATGTGATATATGGGCACATACATGTTGATTGATTGACTGAATGAAATAATTTACAAAAAACCTTAGTATCTAAGGTTAAACCCTTCTTTCTAGGGCAGAAAGTTTAAATTTTAACTCTTCCCCCACCATGGTACTTCTTAAATAAACCATGTTCTTTTATTCTTTCTCAAGTAGTAAGCACAATTTAATAATTTCATTTCATAATTTAAAAATATTAGTGTGAACATCAGCTGCTGAGGTGGTTGAGAAGTAACATGAGTGACAAGCACACAAATTATTCTATTAATAGTGTGCAACAAATGATAGTCTCAGAGCTTGCTTTCATGAGTCTCTGATGCCTGTTTGCATTTTGGTGACACTTTTTTTTTCCCCAAAGTTGTGGAGTAAAGTTTAACAAACTGGGCAGTGGAATATGGTTACATTTTTACAAAATTTATAAGTGAATCAAGGCTAAAGCAACCACTTTTCAGGTTATCGTTCAGAAAAAGGTAGTATCTTCCAGAAAGAGAATGTCTTTGGTTCAGCTACTAATGTAACTGGAGTTTTTCACTGAAATAATCAGCTTTTCCTAAGACAAATATCATTCTTCTGAAACACAATTAATTCTAGGCATAATGATATGCATTCCTCTAGATTCTAGAATCCTAACTATAGTTACCATGATTCTTGAATCTCTCTTGAATAATATCTGAATGGAACAATTGCGAATTTATGAGCACAAGAGAAAGTTTGAGAATGGCATCCGTATGAGGAAATGAATGATATACTTCATGGTACAATTTTCCTCTGACTTGAAGATATCCTTGGCAGAGCTAAAATTCTATAATCGTATGTATTTGCAAAGGGATTAAAGTATTGCCTTGAAGGTCCTTTCTTCTTTGCCCTTAATTAAGTAGGTTTACCTATCAAAAGAAGCATATTTCTTTCACTTGAAGAGATTATATACCTTAAAGAGTAAGCATCTGTGTATCTATAATTAATATACAGCTTTAGCTACACCGCTATGAATTCAATCCCTTCTCAATGGAGAGCATTGCAAAGTAAAACAAAACAAAACAAAATGAAAGAGTAAAGGGAATGGTCTTATTTTATTTCACACTATATGTCTTGTTATTATTATTTTTTTTTGAGATGGAGTCTCACTCTGTCACCCATTCTGGAGTGCAGAGGCACCATCTCTGCTCACTGCAACCTCTGTATCCCAGGTTCAAGTAATTCTCGTGCCTCAGCCTCCCAAGTAGCTGGGACTACAGGCATGCACCACCATGCCCAGGTAATTTTTTATGTTTAGTAAAGATGGGGTTTCACCATGTTGGCCAGGATGGTCTTAACCTCCTGACCTCGTGATCCACCCGCCTCTGCCTCCCAAAGTGCTAGGATTACAGACGTGAGCCACCGTGCCCAGCTGAACTCATTCTTTTTTATGGCTGCATAGTATTCCATGGTGTACATGTGCCACATTTTCTTTATCCAGTCTGCCCATTGATGGACATTTGGGTTGGTTCCAAGTCTTTGCTATTGTGAATAGTGCTGCAATAAATATACGTGTGCATGTGTCTTTAAGTAGAATGATTTATAATCTTTTCAGTATATATCCAGTAATGGGATTGCTGGGTCAAATGATAATTCTGATTCTAGATCTTTGAGGAATTGTCACACTGTCTTCCACAATGGTTGAATTAATTTACACTCCCACCAACAGTGTAACAGCATTCCTATTTCTCCACATCCTCTCCAGCATCTGTTGTTTCCTGACTTTCTAATGATTGTCATTCTAACTGGCATGAGATGGTATCTAATTATGGTTTTGATTTGCATTTCTCTAATGACCAATGACGATGAGCATTTTTTCATGTGTCGGTTGGCTGCATAAATNCTGCATAGTATTCCATGGTGTACATGTGCCACATTTTCTTTATCCAGTCTGCCCATTGATGGACATTTGGGTTGGTTCCAAGTCTTTGCTATTGTGAATAGTGCTGCAATAAATATACGTGTGCATGTGTCTTTAAGTAGAATGATTTATAATCTTTTCAGTATATATCCAGTAATGGGATTGCTGGGTCAAATGATAATTCTGATTCTAGATCTTTGAGGAATTGTCACACTGTCTTCCACAATGGTTGAATTAATTTACACTCCCACCAACAGTGTAACAGCATTCCTATTTCTCCACATCCTCTCCAGCATCTGTTGTTTCCTGACTTTCTAATGATTGTCATTCTAACTGGCATGAGATGGTATCTAATTATGGTTTTGATTTGCATTTCTCTAATGACCAATGACGATGAGCATTTTTTCATGTGTCGGTTGGCTGCATAAATGTCTTCTTTTGAGAAGTGTCTGTTCATATCCTTTGCCCACTTTTTGATGGGGTTGTTTTTTTCTTGTAAATTTGCTTAAGTTCCTTAAAGATTCTGGATATTAACCCTTGTCAGATGGATAGATTGCAAAAATTTTCTCCCATTGTGCAGGTTGTCTGTTTACTCTGTTTACATCAGGACTGTCTAACTGTGATTTGATTGGGCCTTTTTGAAAGCTTACACATTCCTGATTACTGTTAGTAGAAGAGGAGATTATTTCTACAGTTGTGACTCTGGGCAACATACCTCTGCTTCCCTAATAGTCAATTGGTAATAGAATCAAAAGGACAAATGCATTGTTAAGGTTGTAATGAGTAAATGCTTAGGTGAGAGATCAATTTCTCATGAAATCTCTGCAGAGTATTGTATTTGCATTCTTAATAAGCTAGTCATTAGCAGAAAGATGGAAAAATGCTAATACAAACCTAAATTCATGAGAGGAGGCTATATTTTAGAATATGGACCCCGAAGCAAGAATCCTGGGCTCAACTCCAGACTCCATTTACTGTTTGTTCTTGAGCAATTAACTATATGTCTCTGGGTTTCTGTGTTCTCATGTGCAAAATGGGACTAATAAAAGTAACTATCTCATTGGATTGTTGTGAAGATCCAAATAATTAATAATGCATGTACCGAAAATAAGTGTCTGGTACACAACTTGGGCTCACTAAATGTAATAGTAGCCACTATGATTGAGCACCAGAAAACTCTTTTTTAGCTACTATGTCTTAATATAGGAAAATTAACTAACATAGTATAGAACAGGGATGAAGCATTTTCAGGGTGGAGGTTGGGGGTTTGCAACACCAATCCTCTCTGTTATTGAAGTGCTTCTGACTGCCAAAGCTAACTGCCACAAATCAACTGTGAAGAATCCTCTGCTAATCTCTGTTCTTTTCACTTTCCCCATGCTTTTCACATGGGCCAAAATTACCCTTTTATTGCCTGCTCTCCCTTTTTCACCATGAAGCAAACGGACCACAAATTGTACATCTTAAGGTCTTCAGTTCTTGACAACTCTATTTGTTTCCAGTTTTCTCTGTCTTGAGTCATTTTGGAATGTGGAGGGTTTTAGAAATCTAGTTTCCATTCCTTCAACACATTTATAGTGAGTATCTTTCACATATAAATATATTTGTGACTGCTTTTGAAAATTAAATGAAAACCTTGTCTCAAACTTTGATAAATCTGTACAATGCACGTACACAAAATGTTTACCAGCACCTCACTGTCCCATCACTGGATGTGTGATGTAGATAAGTTGTGAATTTTAAAATAGACATCTTGAAAGCAGTCACAAAGCATAGCACTGAGGTGACTCACAATGAAAAATTACTATTAGAATTGCAAATGACAATGTAAATTTGATTTAAAACAAATAAACTCTGTTTCATCAACAGTTTCGAGAGTTGCTTAAAGAAATAAATCACTTGCCTTATATAACTGTTTGAAATAATGAATTATGCCTTGACAGCTGTGTCATTTCAATTAAAAAAAGTAAGAGAGAAGGCCCTTATGCCCTCTTTGCGGATGGATGCTTGTTTTAAGCTAGATGGCAGTAGATAACAATTTGAGAGAAATAGAAGGTTATTTATGAATATTGATAGACTCAAATTAAAATTTAATCACAACGTTTAGTCAACTTGTCATAAACTGAGTTCTTGGATATCAGAATGTAACAGGAGCAAAGCATCTTTCATCAGAATATTTCACCTTTTTCATTGACGAGTAACAACAATCACTGAGTGTATGAACCTGAAGTATGTTGCAATCTGTGCAGATTTATTGCCAATTGTAAACTGAGGGAGGCTAAATTATTACAAAGATAGACTTATTTTCTTTGAAATACCTTCAATCTATGCCAGCTATTAGGGCATCTAAGATAGAATTTAAATAATTACCACCTTCCACAAAATAGCCAGAATCAATGAGACTAAATATAAAAAGTAATGCAGCATTCATGGGTTTACAACATACATATGGTATGACATGACCAGAAAGTGAGATGTATGACATTTGAAAATTATGGTTTCAGAAGTCGTTATTTAAGATATTCAGTAAGAAAAATAAACATACATATGTTAAAAATTCTAATTAAGTAAATGAGATGTTAAATTTTATTCAGTTCAAATATACATTAAATACTGATATTAATATATAATACATGTGTTAATGTTATACATTATATTCTATGTTAATATAAATACTAATATATATTTATTTACCATATTAACCACTTACACATTCTTACAAAAATTGCAGGATTTGCCAATTCTTTAAGTGTTAGGGAGGGAAGGTGAATGAAATATAATTTGTACCAACTTATTACAAATAATAGGACAGAACTAGTGGGAGACAAAGTGTCATAAATTAGAAAATAAAGCATAATAGCTAACAAAGAATAAACCAGGGAAATTTATAGGGGCAATTAACATTTCAATGCTGTAGTTCATGTCTCAAAGCTAGGAAATATGTATTAGTCTTCAAGCCATATTCCTATTTGTAAATAGATGGCATCATTTTAATTCTTACTTCTTGACAGCAAATACAACAAATAAAGAGCTGCCCTGTGCCGCCTCACTTCTCTTCTCTTCTCTTCTCTTCTCTTCTCTTCTCTTCTCTTCTCTTCTCTTCTCTCTCTCTCTCTTTTTTTTGGACAGAGTTTCTCTCTTGTTCCCTAGACTGGAGTGCAGTGACGCAATCTCAGCTCACTGCAACTTCTGCCTCCTGGATTCAAGTGATTCTCCTGCCTCAGCCTCCTTAGTAGCTGGGATTCCAGGCACCCACTACCATGCCCAGTTAATTTTTTTGTTGTTGTATTTTAGTAGAGATAGGGTTTCACCATATTGGCCAGGCTGCTGTCGAACTCCTGACCTCAGGTGATTCACCGCCTCAGCCTCCCAAAGTGCTGGGATTCCAGGCTTGAGTCACAGCTCACAGCCTCTGTGCTTCTTTTCTATGTTGATGAGAAGACAGAAAATGAGAAGCAGGGAATGGTCATCTCAGCTGTGAGGTGAGAGAAGGATGATGTCTGGGTTGTCATCAGAGTCTTCCTGTGCTAAATCTCTGAGGCTCGGAGTTATTTCCATGTCAGTAATGAATAAGGTCAGGCCAGCCTATCTTCAGATCAGTCTAAGTAAATTTCTTGTATACTTTCAGAATAGCTTTTCCATTATTGCTTCTGTCCTCTGACACAAGAGGAAAACTGAATACATTGACAGGGTGGATTTTTTGACCCCAGATATTTTCATATATACTGTGACTAATAGCATAACGGCATAATCTTTCCCTTGGTATTTTTTTATATATTTCTAACAATTAATCTTTAAGATTTTCAACCTCAATTTGAACAAACAGAAAGCTGGTCAATGGCAATATTAATTGGAGCCTGAATGTCTAAAACTATGTTTTTTTCCCCTGGCAAGTTTTTTGAGAAGGAAAAGGAAAATCACTTAGAATAAAATAAGGCTACATGCCTACATAGGAAAGAAAGTTGGCCAGGGATAATTATTCTCAGATGATTTTACCTATAGTGGTTAATTCAGCACCTCTAAATCTTTAGGAACAAGCAGGTAGCCACTATTACTCTAGATCATGACTCTTCATGGAGTATTAAATATATTGGGGGGCTCAGCAATTGTGTACCTCAAATCCAAGTGTGATAAAAGGGAGGAACAATGTAAGGACTATTTCTGTAGATTATGACTCTTCATGGAGTATTAAGTATACTGGGGGGCTCAGCAACTGTGTACCTCAAATCAAAGTGTGATAAAAGGGAAGAACAATGTAAGGACCAAAAAGCAACCAAGTGGAAGTAAAGAAATCCATTGACATTTTCCTTCCCTTTACTCCTCCCAAAGTAAGCTGCTTCTTAATAGCAAACCTTTGCTACCAGAGGCATCAGGATACATCTCACTCAGAAGGCTTGGCTGGCATTATGAACAAAATGTGAAATCGAGTTACATAAGGCAAATTATGAAACAATACTTTCGAAAATAAGTTGAAAACGAATGCCTGTGCATGTTTGATACCTAATGAGTGGACTTTAAATTGAGTTTTATTATCATCATTATTATTATTGTTTTTATTGTTCTGGTTAAGAACATCATTAAATGATTTAAAAAGCTATGAGAAGATGTTGGAGAGATCATGGCAGTTGGGAGGCAGGACTAGATTGCAGCTATGGACAGAGTAGTGGGTGATGGCTCACCTTGTGAATTTCAGCTCCAGATCGACTGCAAGAGCAAACCAGCGATTCCAAGAGGACCCAAATACCCTCTGAAGGAAGTGGACTGCTGCAGGACCCAGGAGACACCCCAGAACTGTGAGTGCCTCAACTGTGGAAGTGGGAAAGGGAAACCCTCCTCCCGGGACACACCCCGCCACAGGAGAAGCTGAAGGTCTGTTTTTGGGAGAAGTTTCCGACTTTACTTGGAGTTGAGTCAGTTTGGAGAGCTGAGTGATATACAGGGGAAGAGGAAGCAGCAGAAAGGCCCTGGGAGCTCGCTGGGTCCCCTAGCAGGCCATTCCTGCCTGGCACCAAAGGGATCCAGCAGAAAAGGAGCAGGGGGTAAAACTACACAGGCAGAAGCAAATCTGTAGCTGAACTTTGCAAAAATTTGAACTGGGTGAGAAGTCTCCTGTCCGGAACTCGGGGGAGGACGCAAATCTGGTGTGTAGGCTTCACAAGTGGAGGAAGAACCAAACCCTTTTCTTTCAAAGCTGGGAGGCAGATAGCCTGGGCCAGGTTTTCAAACCCCTATCACTCTCCACCTGGAAATGGTCTGGGGGCTGTTGGGGCTGGCACAGTGGAAGTGAGACTGGCCCTTCAGTTTGCATGGGAGCTGGGTGAGGCCTGTGACTGCCTGCTTTCCCCCACTTCCCTGACAACCTGCATGACTCAGCAGTGGCAGCCATAATCCTCCTAGGTACACAACTCCAGTGACCTGGGAATCACACCTCCATCCCCCACAGCAGCCAAAGCAAGACCCACCCAAGGAGAGTCTGAGCTCAGACACGCCTAGCCCCGCCCCCACCTGACAGTCCGTCCCTACCCACACTGGTAGCAGAAGACAAAGGGCATAAAAACTGGGAGTTCTAGGATCCTGCCCACCTCTGGTTCCTCCCCGTAATACCACAACTGATGCTTTCTGGAAAGTGCCACTTCCTGACAGGAGGCCAAACAGCACAAAAAAAGAACATTAAACCACCAAAGCTAAGAACCTTCATGGAGTACGTTGTACCCCCCACCACCTCCACCAGAACGAACATTGGTATACAAGGCTGAGAGAACCATAGATGGTTCACATCACAAGACTCTGTGCAGACTACTCCAAGTACCAGTATGGAGCCAGGTAGACTGGCTGGGTGGCTAGACCCAGAAGAGAGACAATAATCGCTGCAGTTTGGCTCATAGGAGGCCACATGCATAGGAAAATGGACAGAGTACTACATCAAGGGAACACCTAGTGGGACAAAAGAATTTGAACAACAGCTTTCAACCCTAGACCTTCTCTCTGACAGAGACTATCCAAATGAGAAGGAACCAGAAAACAAACCCTGGTAATATGACAAAACAAGGCTCTTCAACACCCCCCAAAAATCACACTAGTTCACCAGCAATGGATCCTAACCAACAATAAATCCCTGATTTACCTGAAAAATAATTCAGGAGGTTAGTTATTAAGCTAATCAGGGAGGGACCAGAGAAAGGTGAAGCCCAATGCAAGGAAATCCAAAATATGATACAAGAAGTGAAGGGAGAAATATTCAAGGAAACAGATGGCTTAAAAAACAATAAAAAATTCAGGAAACTTTGGACACACTTTTAGAAATGCAAAATGCACTGGAAAGTCTCAGCAATAGAACTGAACAAGTAGAAGAAAGAAATTCAGAGCTCAGAGACAAGGTCTTTGAAATAGCCCAATCCAACAAAGGGAAAGAAAAAAGAATAAGAAATATGAACAGCCAGGTGTGGTAGCTTATGCCTGTAATCCCAGCACTTCCAGGGGCTGAGGCGGGTGGATCACGAGGTCAGGAGGTCGAGACCATCCTGGCTAACATGGTGAAACCCCATCGCTACTAAAAATGCAAAAAATTAGCCGGGCGAGGCGGTGGGCGCCTGTAGTCCCAACTACTTGGGAGGCTGAGGCAGGAGAATGGCATGAACCTGGGAGGTGGAGTTTGCAGTGAGCCGAGATCGCACCACTGCCCTCCAGCCTGGGCAACTGAGTGACACTCCGTCTCAAGAAAAAAAAAAAAAAAAAAAAAAAAAAAAAATATGAACAAAGCCCCAAAGAAGTCGGGGTTTATGTTAAANGAATAAACCAGGGAAATTTATAGGGGCAATTAACATTTCAATGCTGTAGTTCATGTCTCAAAGCTAGGAAATATGTATTAGTCTTCAAGCCATATTCCTATTTGTAAATAGATGGCATCATTTTAATTCTTACTTCTTGACAGCAAATACAACAAATAAAGAGCTGCCCTGTGCCGCCTCACTTCTCTTCTCTTCTCTTCTCTTCTCTTCTCTTCTCTTCTCTTCTCTTCTCTTCTCTCTCTCTCTCTTTTTTTTGGACAGAGTTTCTCTCTTGTTCCCTAGACTGGAGTGCAGTGACGCAATCTCAGCTCACTGCAACTTCTGCCTCCTGGATTCAAGTGATTCTCCTGCCTCAGCCTCCTTAGTAGCTGGGATTCCAGGCACCCACTACCATGCCCAGTTAATTTTTTTGTTGTTGTATTTTTAGTAGAGATAGGGTTTCACCATATTGGCCAGGCTGCTGTCGAACTCCTGACCTCAGGTGATTCACCGCCTCAGCCTCCCAAAGTGCTGGGATTCCAGGCTTGAGTCACAGCTCACAGCCTCTGTGCTTCTTTTCTATGTTGATGAGAAGACAGAAAATGAGAAGCAGGGAATGGTCATCTCAGCTGTGAGGTGAGAGAAGGATGATGTCTGGGTTGTCATCAGAGTCTTCCTGTGCTAAATCTCTGAGGCTCGGAGTTATTTCCATGTCAGTAATGAATAAGGTCAGGCCAGCCTATCTTCAGATCAGTCTAAGTAAATTTCTTGTATACTTTCAGAATAGCTTTTCCATTATTGCTTCTGTCCTCTGACACAAGAGGAAAACTGAATACATTGACAGGGTGGATTTTTTGACCCCAGATATTTTCATATATACTGTGACTAATAGCATAACGGCATAATCTTTCCCTTGGTATTTTTTTATATATTTCTAACAATTAATCTTTAAGATTTTCAACCTCAATTTGAACAAACAGAAAGCTGGTCAATGGCAATATTAATTGGAGCCTGAATGTCTAAAACTATGTTTTTTTCCCCTGGCAAGTTTTTTGAGAAGGAAAAGGAAAAATCACTTAGAATAAAAATAAGGCTACATGCCTACATAGGAAAGAAAGTTGGCCAGGGATAATTATTCTCAGATGATTTTACCTATAGTGGTTAATTCAGCACCTCTAAATCTTTAGGAACAAGCAGGTAGCCACTATTACTCTAGATCATGACTCTTCATGGAGTATTAAATATATTGGGGGGCTCAGCAATTGTGTACCTCAAATCCAAGTGTGATAAAAGGGAGGAACAATGTAAGGACTATTTCTGTAGATTATGACTCTTCATGGAGTATTAAGTATACTGGGGGGCTCAGCAACTGTGTACCTCAAATCAAAGTGTGATAAAAGGGAAGAACAATGTAAGGAACCAAAAGCAACCAAGTGGAAGTAAAGAAATCCATTGACATTTTCCTTCCCTTTACTCCTCCCAAAGTAAGCTGCTTCTTAATAGCAAACCTTTGCTACCAGAGGCATCAGGATACATCTCACTCAGAAGGCTTGGCTGGCATTATGAACAAAATGTGAAATCGAGTTACATAAGGCAAATTATGAAACAATACTTTCGAAAATAAGTTGAAAACGAATGCCTGTGCATGTTTGATACCTAATGAGTGGACTTTAAATTGAGTTTTATTATCATCATTATTATTATTGTTTTATTGTTCTGGTTAAGAACATCATTAAATGATTTAAAAGCTATGAGAAGATGTTGGAGAGATCATGGCAGTTGGGAGGCAGGACTAGATTGCAGCTATGGACAGAGTAGTGGGTGATGGCTCACCTTGTGAATTTCAGCTCCAGATCGACTGCAAGAGCAAACCAGCGATTCCAAGAGGACCCAAATACCCTCTGAAGGAAGTGGACTGCTGCAGGACCCAGGAGACACCCCAGAACTGTGAGTGCCTCAACTGTGGAAGTGGGAAAGGGAAACCCTCCTCCCGGGACACACCCCGCCACAGGAGAAGCTGAAGGTCTGTTTTGGGAGAAGTTTCCGACTTTACTTGGAGTTGAGTCAGTTTGGAGAGCTGAGTGATATACAGGGGAAGAGGAAGCAGCAGAAAGGCCCTGGGAGCTCGCTGGGTCCCCTAGCAGGCCATTCCTGCCTGGCACCAAAGGGATCCAGCAGAAAAGGAGCAGGGGTAAAACTACACAGGCAGAAGCAAATCTGTAGCTGAACTTTGCAAAATTTGAACTGGGTGAGAAGTCTCCTGTCCGGAACTCGGGGAGGACGCAAATCTGGTGTGTAGGCTTCACAAGTGGAGGAAGAACCAAACCCTTTTCTTTCAAAGCTGGGAGGCAGATAGCCTGGGCCAGGTTTTCAAACCCCTATCACTCTCCACCTGGAAATGGTCTGGGGCTGTTGGGGCTGGCACAGTGGAAGTGAGACTGGCCCTTCAGTTTGCATGGGAGCTGGGTGAGGCCTGTGACTGCCTGCTTTCCCCACTTCTCTGACGACCTGCATGACTCAGCAGAGGCAGCCATAATCCTTTTAGGTACACAACTCCAGTGACCTGGGAATCCCACCTCCACTCCCCCACAGCAGCCACAGCAAGACCCACCCAAGGAGAGTCTGAGCTCAGACACACCTAGCCCCACCCCCCACCTGACAGTCCGTCCCTACCCACACTGGTAGCAGAAGACAAAGGGCATAAAACTGGGAGTTCTAGGATCCTGCCCACCTCTGGTTCCTCCCCGTAATACCACAACTGATGCTTTCTGGAAAGTGCCACTTCCTGACAGGAGGCCAAACAGCACAAAAAAAGAACATTAAACCACCAAAGCTAAGAACCTTCATGGAGTACGTTGTACCCCCCACCACCTCCACCAGAACGAACATTGGTATACAAGGCTGAGAGAACCATAGATGGTTCACATCACAAGACTCTGTGCAGACTACTCCAAGTACCAGTATGGAGCCAGGTAGACTGGCTGGGTGGCTAGACCCAGAAGAGAGACAATAATCGCTGCAGTTTGGCTCATAGGAGGCCACATGCATAGGAAAATGGACAGAGTACTACATCAAGGGAACACCTAGTGGGACAAAAGAATTTGAACAACAGCTTTCAACCCTAGACCTTCTCTCTGACAGAGACTATCCAAATGAGAAGGAACCAGAAAACAAACCCTGGTAATATGACAAAACAAGGCTCTTCAACACCCCCCAAAATCACACTAGTTCACCAGCAATGGATCCTAACCAACAATAAATCCCTGATTTACCTGAAAATAATTCAGGAGGTTAGTTATTAAGCTAATCAGGGAGGGACCAGAGAAAGGTGAAGCCCAATGCAAGGAAATCCAAAATATGATACAAGAAGTGAAGGGAGAAATATTCAAGGAAACAGATGGCTTAAAAAACAATAAAAAATTCAGGAAACTTTGGACACACTTTTAGAAATGCAAAATGCACTGGAAAGTCTCAGCAATAGAACTGAACAAGTAGAAGAAAGAAATTCAGAGCTCAGAGACAAGGTCTTTGAAATAGCCCAATCCAACAAAGGGAAAGAAAAAAGAATAAGAAATATGAACAGCCAGGTGTGGTAGCTTATGCCTGTAATCCCAGCACTTCCAGGGGCTGAGGCGGGTGGATCACGAGGTCAGGAGGTCGAGACCATCCTGGCTAACATGGTGAAACCCCATCGCTACTAAAATGCAAAAAATTAGCCGGGCGAGGCGGTGGGCGCCTGTAGTCCCAACTACTTGGGAGGCTGAGGCAGGAGAATGGCATGAACCTGGGAGGTGGAGTTTGCAGTGAGCCGAGATCGCACCACTGCCCTCCAGCCTGGGCAACTGAGTGACACTCCGTCTCAAAAAAAAAAAAAAAAAAAAAAGAAAGAAAGAAATATGAACAAAGCCTCAAAGAAGTCTGGGATTATGTTAAATGACCAAACCTAAGAATAATTGGTTTTACTGAGGAAGAAGAGAATTCTAAAAGCTTGGAAAATGTATTTGGTGGAATAATCAAGGAAAACTTCCCCAGCCTTGCTACAGACCTAGACATCCAAATATAAGAAGTACAAAAAATACCTGGGAAATTCGTCTCAAAAAGATCTTTGCCTAGGCACATTATCATCAGGTTATCCAAAGTTAAGACGAAGTAAAGAATCTTAAGAGCTGTGAGGCAGACACACCAGGTAACCTATAAAGGAAAACCTATCAGATTAACAGCAGATTTCTCAGCAGAAACCCTACCAACTAGAAGGGATTGGGGCTCTATCTTCAGTCTCCTCAAGCAAAACAATTATCAGCCAAGAATTTTGTATCCAGCAAAACTAAGCATCATATATATATATGAAGGAAAGATACAGTCTTTTTCAGAAAAACAAATGCTGAGAGAATTCACTGTTACCAAACCACCACTACAAAAACTGCTAAAAGGAGCTCTAAATCTTGAAACAAATCCTGGAAACATATCAAAACAGAACCTCTTTAAAGCATAAATCACACAGGACCTATAAAACAAAATACAAGTTAAAAGCATAAACAAAAAACAAAAGAAACAAAATATACAGGCAACAAAGAGCACAACGAAGGCAATGGTACCTGACATTTCAATACTAACATTGAATGTAAATGGCCTAAATTGGCCACTTAAAAGATATGGAACTGCAGAATAGATGCAAACTTGCCAATCAACTATCTGCTGCCTTCAGGAGACTCACCTAACACATAAAGACTCACATAAAATAAAGGGCTGGAAAAAGACATTTCATGCAAAGGGACACCAAAAGCCAGCAGGGATAGCTATTCTTACATTAAACAAAACAAACTTTAAAGCAACAGCAGTTAAAAGAGACAGAGGGGCATTAAATAATGATAAAAGGCTCTGTCCAATAGGAAAATATCACAATCCTAAACATACATGTGCCTAACACTTGAGCTTTCAAATGTATAAAACAATTACTAATAGACTTAAGAAATGAGATAGATGGCAACTCAGTAATAGTGGGGGACTTTAGTACTCCACTGACAGCACTAGACAGGTCATCTAGACAGAAAGTCAACAAAGAAACAATGGATTTAAACTATATCTTGGAACAAATGGACTTAATAGATACATACAGAACATTTCATACAACAACTGCAGAATACACATTCTATTTAACAGCACATGCAACTTTTTTTCCAACATAGACCATATGATAGGCCATAAAATGAGCCTCAATAAATTTAAGAATATTGAAATTATATCAAGCACTATCTCTGACCACAGTGGAATAAAACTAGAAATCAACTCCAAAAGGAACCATCAAAACCATACCAAGTACACGGAAATTAAATAATCTGCTCCTGAATGCGCATTGGGTCCAAAACGAAATCAAGATGGAAACTGAAAAATTCTTTGAACTGAAAGACAATAATGAAACAACATATCAAAACTTCTGGGATGGAGTAAAGGCTGTGCTAAGGGGAAAGTTCATAGCCCTAAATGCCTACATCAAAAAGACTGAAAGAGCACAAACTGACACTCTAAGGTCACACCTCAAGGAACTAGAGAAACAAGAACAAACGAAACCCAAACCCAGAAGAAGGGAAATAACCAAAATCAGAGAAGAGCTAAATGAAATTGAAGCAAGCAAACAAACAAAAGAATACAAAATATAAATGAAACAAAAAGCTGGTCCTTTGAAAAGATTAATCAAATTGATAGATCATTGGCAAAATTAACCAAGAAAAGAAGAAAGTCCAAATAACCTCACTAAGAAATTAAACAGGAGATATTACAACTGATACCACTGAAATATAAAAGATCATTCAAAGCTACTATGAACACCTTTATGCACAAAAACTAGAAAACCTAGACGAAAAGGATAAATTCCTGGAAAAATACAACCTTCCTAGCTTAAATGAGGAAGAATTAGATACCCTGAACAGACAAGCAGTGATATTGAAATGGTAATTTAAAAATTACCAACAACAGAAAAGTCCAGGACCAGATGGTTCATGGAACAATTATAGCAGACATTCAAAGAAGAATTTGTAATAATCCTTTTGACACTATCCCACAAGACAGAGAAAGAAGGAACTCTCCGTAAAAATAATAAGGGTGAAGCCAGCATCACCCTTATACCAAAACCAGGAAAGGGCATAAACAAAAAAGAAAACTGCAGACCAATATTCTTGATGAACATAGATGCTAAAATCCTTAACAAAATACTTGCTAACCAAATCCAACAATATATCAAAAAGACATTCCGCCATGATCAAGTGGGTTTCGTACCAGGGATGCAGGGATGGTTTAACATACACAAGCAGATAAATATGATACACCACATAAACAGAATTAAAAACAAAAATTACATGATCATTTCAATAGTGGCAGAAAAAGCATTCAACAAAATCCAGCATCCCTGAATGATTAAAACTCTCAGCAAAATCTGCATACAAAGAACATAACTTAATGTAATAAAAGTCAACTATGATAAACCCACAGCCAACGTAATACTGAATGGGGAAAAGTTGAAAACATTCCCTCTGAGAACTGGAACAAGACAAGGATGCCCTCTCTCACCACTCCTCTTCAACATAGTAGTGGAAGTCCTAGCCAGAGCAATCAGACAAGAGAAAGAAATAAAGGGCATCCAAATCAGTAAAGAGGAAGTCACACTGTCACTGTCTGCTGACAAAATGATCGCTCACCTTGAAAACCCTACAGACTCCTACAGAAAGCTCCTAGAACTGATAAAAGAATTCAGCAAAGTTTCTGCATGCAAGATTAATGCACATGAATCAGTAGCTCTTCTATATACCAACAGTGACCAAGTGGAGAATCAAATCAAGAACTCAACCCCTTTTACAAAACTGCAAACAACAACAACAACAACAACAACAACAAACACACAACCAAGGAAATAATAGATGACCCAAATGACATAAACATCTCATGCTCATGGATAAGTAGAATCAATATTGTGAAAATGACTATACTGCCAAAGCAATCTGCAAATTCAATGCAATCCCCATCAAAATACCACCATCATTCTTCAGAGAATTAGACAAAAAAAGTCTAAAATTCATATGGAACCATAAAAGAGCCCACATAGCCAAAGCAAGATTAAGCAAAAAGAACAAATCTGGAGGCATCACACTACCTGACTTCAAACTATACTATAAGGCCATAGTCACCAAAACAGCATAATACTGGTATAAAAATAGGCACATAGATCAATGGAACAGCATAGAGAGAGAAGCCAGAAATGAACCGGCAAATAACCTATAGGCCATCTTAAGTCAGCCAACCTGATCTTTGAGAAAGCAAACAAAAAATATTAAAGTAGTGTGAAAGGGACACCCATTTTCAATCAAATGCTGGCTGGATAATTGGCTAACCATAAATGTATGGAAAATACAGTCCTGAATGTCCAGTCATAAAGTCCATATAACAAGATAGGAGAATGAACTGGATCCTCATCTCTCACGCTTGTACAAAAATCCAACTGCAAGTGGATTAAAAGGACTTAAAACCTAAGACATGAAACTAACTAAAATTCTACAAGATAGCATTGGAAAAACCCTTCTAGATATTGGCTTAGGCAAAGATTTCATGACCAAGAACCCAAAACAAAATGCAATAAAAACAAAGATAAATAGCTGGGACCTAGTTAAACTAGTGAGCTTTTGCACAGCAAAAGGAAGAGTCATCAGAGTAAACAGACAACCCACAGAGTGGGGGAAAATCATCACAATCTATACATCTGACAAAGGACTAATATCCAGAATATACAGCAAACTCAAACAGATCAGTAAGAATAAAAACAAATAATCCCATGAAAAGTGGGCTAAGGCATGAATAGACAATTCTCAAAAGAAGATATGCAAATGGCCAATAAACATATGAAAAAATGCTCAACAACACTAATGGTCAGGGGAATGCAAATCAAAACCAAAAGGTGATACCACCTCCCTCCTGCAAGAATGGCCATAATCAAAAAATCAAAAAAACAGTAGATGCTGGCATGGATGGCAGTGAACAGGGAACACTTCTACACTAGGGAATGTAAACTAGTGCAGCTGCTATGGAAAACAGTGTGGAGAACTAAAAGTAGAACTACCATTTGACCCAGAGGAAAAGAAATCATTATTCAAAAAAGATACTTGCATACTCATGTTTATAGAAGCACAATTCACAATTGCAAAATCATGGAACCAACTCAAATGCCCATCAATCAATGAGTGGATAAGGAAACTGTGATATATGTGTATGGGCATATATACATGTATATACACATATGATGCATATCTATATCTATATATGGATATATAGATATATATGATGGAATACTATGCAGCCATACAAAGGAATGAATTAACAGCATTTGCAGGGAACTGGATGAGATTGGAGACTATTATTCTAAGTGAAGTAACTCAAGAATGGAAAACCAAATATCGTATGTTCTCACTGATATGTGGGGGCTAAGCTATGAGGACACAAAGACATACAAATGATGCAATGGACTTTGGGAATTTTGGGGGAAGAGTGGGAGGGGGGCAAGAGATAAAAGACGACAAATATGGCACAGTGTATACTGCTCGTGTGATGGGTAAACCAAAATCTCACAAAGCACCACTGAAGAACTTACTCATGTAACCAAATACCACCTGTACCCCAACAACTTATGAAAAAATAATTTTAAAAAAGCTATAAGAGGATAGTTGGACTCTCCCTTTGTGGCTTATTACTGCTTTCATGTTTAATTCCACTTGTAAATCTTCTTCTATTCTAACTAGAAAAAAATGTAGAAGACTTCAAATAAATCAGTGAATTGAAATATTGAGTCAAATATAATACAGTAGAAACACATTAGATATGCCAAATGTTAACTCACAAATTAAAATATTAACTTTGTGCAACAAACTATACATTCTTAGGAAACAGACCACGTCCATTTTGTTTATTACTGGATCCCCAGCCTCTATCACAATGTCTGGTATACAATCTGTATGTACATCTTAACTAGCAATAATGCATAATATATACACTATAATAGCTTAGTACAGATGTTAACCTTATCTCCTAATGCCAATGTTATACATTCCCTTTTATGCTTTTTTAACCTTAAATTTAAGAATTGAAATAAAATACTGATGCAATAGGATACAATGTGGTAACAAGAAATCCATTTGGCATATATAAGTAAGGCCATGGGAATAACAGGTGAAAGGGCCTGTTGTATAATGATATGAAAGTACCATAAGAACACCATTATGAATGAGAATTTAAATCAACAATGTATAAGGAACCACTTGTTTTACTCTGGGATATTTACAAAGTAACAAATATAAAAACCTTACATGGTTATGTACATCAGGGCTACCTATAGCTAAGTTTCAGAAGGATGCTACCCCATGAAGAGGAGTCTGGGGGGCAGATGTCTAAAGGTGAGTGTTCAAAAGAACAAAGATGACTTGTGTATGATCAATAAATCATTCATAGAAAATAATAAAAAGATTATTCATAGGAAAATAAAAGTGTGTTTTTAAAAAACACAGGGTAGATAACGATCTCCTGAGACATTTTATAGGATAAATTATATTAGAAGATAACTAGATAATTTGCTAGTTATCTAAATACGAGATGGAAAAGACAATGAATTTTCATGATTAAAACAAACAAACAAACAAACGAGCACCATCTAGACAAACTTTCCTTGCCTTGCAAGGGTAAGAAGGCAAATCTAAATCAGATTATTTACATGAAATACTGCTTATAAGTGGATTCTTTTCTTTTTCCTAAGACTAGCCAAGGGATAAAGAGATGGCTGGAAACTTTTGTTAATTTTGAAACCAAAGAGCAATGTAGAGAGAAAAATTACTTTGGAAAAAATTCTCAGTGTCACAAAAGGCAAACTGCCTATCTGGAAAAACAGTAGAGCAATTAAATTGATAGTTAATTCAAATTATAATTATAAAATAACTATAATTCTCTTTCTGCTAAAGCAATGAATGAATTGAATTCCAGCTATAGAGTTGTCTAATTCTTACATTCATGCAAAACTAAGGCCATGTATATACTTTGCTATGTACCATTTTTATGACTGACTAAGCCTGTATTGTTAGTTACAAAGTGAGTTTTATTATATGTCCAGTAAATCATATGTGTATAGTGGGTTATTCCCTGTGCTTACTTTAAATATTGAAATATAAGCATGTGTAAAGTATAAATGATTATTATACTTTATTATATTAATTCTTCTTATAGACCAACATGGGCAACTATGTTTTTATAGACATCATAGAAATTTCTTAAATCTCCTACCTATCCCTGAGAATGGTCCAGAGCTCTCCACCTAGACAAGCTTCCATCAGCATATACAAATATTTGCTGTCCTTAAATGTTCTGTACAGTCTGTAAATTGCAAACAAGAAAACAAAGATTATAAACATTATTGTCTTTTACAAGTATGCAATTTTGGGGGACCCAGATTATAGTTTTGATTTGCCAAGTTCAAAATGTTATCAGAATGAGAGAGATCTAAGCCCACACATGGGGAAAAGAAATCAATGGCTCATGAATAGGATTTTAATAGAAGAAACTAGGGCGCCACTCTCTCCCTTGAAATGGATTAATCATAATGATTATGGACAAAGAGGGTTTCTTGGGGTTCTTTCCATTCCAATTTGGGTGATGTTTTGAGCATGGACTGTTGGGGCAACGTTTAGTGGTCATCAACATGCAACGAAAATGGGAATAAAGTGGATTAAACTTTACAAATTCAGACATGTATAAATTTCATGTGCTATTCGCTCAAATTTATGTTACATCCTGTTTTCACTAAGTGCCACTGGAAAATTCACTACATAAAGCTGCTTCTGCATATAAAAATCTCCCCATTATCCCTTTATTAGTACTGAGGTGGAATGGTCAGCTGTCATTTCATTTTTGTAGATCTTCAAAATATATTCAGATAATTAAAGGTTAAATAGCTTGATTTTGAATATTTTGTCTTTTAAGCATCAGAGGTCTATGTAGAGTTTGGGGTTTAAAAAAAGATAAAACGGAATGTTAGAAACTCTGGTACGTCCTTTGGAAACCACATTGTTTTCAGACACTGATTCTCTTTAAAAGAAAGAGTAGAATCAGAACTCTATTTTTAGAAATCAAACAAAACTTTAAGATTAGATTAAAAATAAGTTTCTTTGTGCATACGAAATGTGTTAACAGTGCGCACAGGTGGCAGAGGGTTTTGTGGTGGATTTGTCACTTGGAGTTGGGTACATCTGTCCCTGGCATGGGGCCTTTACCTCACAATGAAATCAGAATGAGCCCCCTGCATGATCTGCTTCTCTGAGCGGATGTGCTCCTGCTGTCTTGTGTCCACAATGTGACGTTTCTTGAGAATCTTCATTGCAAATGTTTTGGATTCTTCACTTTTCAACTGGACCTTAAAGAAAGAGAGAAGGGAGTAAGAAAAAGCCCATAGACTTATAAAAGGGCATTATTATCCTCAAATTAACAGGTACATGGAGCACTTAAATGAACCTTAGCCACCACGCAAGTCACACACACAGTACATCCTTGCTAGAGCTGGGTTTAACATCCAGGGCTCACAGCTATCATCCAATCTCATGCTCTGAATTGGCTGAAATTTAACTAACTTGATTCCAAATTAATTGTATTCACATGTGGATTAGAAGAGGGAAAATGTACTTAGTTCTAGTTTTATTATTTCATTTCATAGAGTGTGTTTGAATACATTTTATGATTTTTCTTCTTCAATCAAAATAGTGGAAAAAAATAACTTCTTTTCCAATTTTATTTAAGCAAACATGGCCAAAACAGGGTCATATGGGCCTTTATATTCTTCCCCTTAGTTCTAGTCCACAGATATTTCTAGGGTTTTAACTTGAGTGGTGGACCCTAGTCTCTCCTGAGACTGCAGACTGTTATTTCTTCAGTACTGACTGTATTCATTTCTTCTTTTTAACCTTGCAGAATTTTCCCTCCCTGCAGTTTAAAGAGAAAAAAAAAAATTGTAACAAGATTTTTTTCAGGAGATTTTGAAAGCCGTTTGTTTTTCTTCTCAAACAAGCATGATGGCTTTAGTTCCTTTGACCTCAAACTTTACTCTCTAGTAACTGGGAAGACCTGGAGCCTCAATATCTTTCCATGTGCCATGCCTCTCTTGAAGCCCACATGGCTCCCAGTAGCTCCAGAGGAGGCATGGATCTTCCAAATGCCTTACTCAGACAGGGTGCTGTTTAAGGTTTTACAAGAAATTTCAGGAAGGTGACTTGTAGCAAAAACAAAAGAGATAACAGAGCTAATTATTTAAAAGCAATATAAGGACATTATCATCTAGTGCTGTCAAGCAGCAGAATCCTCAAGATGATACCAAACAGCCGATATTATTTGGGAGTAATGAAACCTTGGGGGAAATAACACGGCATGCTGTTTCTGCTTTTCAGCTGAAGTATGGCTGTCCCCTCTTTAGTTGTTAATTATTTACTGCTTCATCAGCAGGGATAGCGAAGTTCTTAAGTGTCTTGTTCCTGCACACATGTACAGATTGAGTTCGATCTTAGAGGATATTAATGTGGCAAGTTCCGTAGGAGGGAGCATGAAGATACTGCAAATAAATGGGCCTCGCTTAGCTGCCAGCATTCATGAATCAGTATGACAGGTAAAGGGAAAAATGGGTATTTGAAAATGTCTTTAACAGCCAAAGGCCCTCTACTCTATCTGTGAAACTCAAAGATGACAGATTAGTGTGATACAAATAAATTCAGTTGTAACTCATAATAAAACACAAAATGTGAAAACTCACTTCTAAAAGAAATCTGGACAGTTAGGGAAGATGGCATGAAAAATGAGCTCTCTTACAGAACTACAATTCAGAGAAGAAGGAGTAGAGTCATATTCCCTCTTCAGAGTCATATCCAGTTAAACTAGTGAGTATTGTTGTGTAGTTCAAAAATGCCTACTATAAAAAGTATTTTCTTCAGTGATGATAACGCAGATTTTTTTTTTCTCCGTGAACACAGGGTAGGAGGAAAGAATTCAGTCTTTATAGTCACAGGTCTGGACTTGAATTCTGAGTCTGCTTAGTCTGTCTCAGTTTAAGCAACTAGTCTCTCTCGGGCTAGTTGCTTAACTGCTCTGAGCCCTAGTTCTGGCTGAGGATAATACCAGATACCGCAGTTATTATGATCCTAAATGAGAACACGCCACCAAATGGGCATTCATTGATGAACTCTCTGCTTATAACCAGCAATCTCTACTGAATAGGACAAATCAAATGTTGCTATTTCAGAGGAATTAACTGATTTCCAAAAACAATTTCTATCTTTCCCAAGGTGACAGAGCTATCAAGTGGCAGAACTGGATTCATGTTCAGGTCTTTTTTGGCCCAAGCTATTTCCACCAAATGCTGCTTCCCTTCAGCTGAATACAAACCAATTAAATGCACAGTGATTGATACTTTGCAAATCAAAGTTTAATGGAATCGACTAACTCATGGACTGTGAGATAAACTGAACAATATTTCTATTACCTTTAAGCTTAACTTGTGCTAGGCATGTGATTTGGGAGAACAACCAAAGCCTCACTGACATTTTCCTAGGCACTTCCAGGGACCTCCATGTATTAGGGGTTTGGGGTACCTGATTGCTTGAATACTGCAAGGAGAAGCCAAGTGGGGTAGGAAGAGGGTGATGAGAGCTGGTGGGTGGCATATGTCATAAGAGATAGGTGAAGGCTACAGAAATTCTTGGGAATCAGGCTTACTACTTGCCAATTTAAAAAAATTAATTACAGAAAGTTTATAGAACTATATTGCTAACCTACCGAGGCTTTCTGCTTTGCCTTTACTTTGTATAGAAGCAGTCCTTGGGTCTAGAATCATCTTCCTTCTTTGCACTCTGTACAAGATCTCATGAGTTCCTTAGGGCAGGGCCCTTAGAATCTCCACTTCCAATTTAAACCAGAATGCTGCAAGACTGACAGAACTCAAGATCCTAACCAGAAAGTCAGGGTACCTGAGGACCACTCGTGTGAACTAACTCAACAGAGACAGTCGAGAATGTTGAAGTTAATTATTTGCATAAAGTCCAAGTAACATATTCATCAGAAATCTTCTGATAAACCAACAACTTTCCAAAGATCATTCAAGAATGTTCAATTAAACATTGTTTCTAATGGAAAATTTTAGAAACAATCTAAATTTCTATCAAGAGGAGGAGCTTGCAAAAATAAATTATGGTATATCCATGCAATGCAACTATAAAAATGATTACTTAGAATTATATTTAACATTATGGAAAAATAACCAAAACAAATAACCAAAACATGAATAAAAGATACTGATTACAAGACAGCATACATTTTATGATCTCACAGTGTGTCTGAATATTAGTGTGTATGTATACATATATATATACACACACACATCTATATGTGAAATAAATTTATGACAAGACAATCAGAAATGTGTTCATCAATACGTTAACAATGATTTTTCCTTAGGGAAATTTTAGTTGATTTTACTTCTTTTACTTTTGAATTGCTTAACTTTTGAACAATCATCATATCTTGCTTTTATAATGAGTAAAAGTAAAACTCTCATCATGAAAAAACTTGCAAGTCTCTTTTAAATTGTAATAGCTATTTATTATTATTGTCTGAATCTTTCTAATTGATTCTGATTCAACTAGAATTCCATGAATGCAAAGATATGAAGAAATTGCACAGAGCATAACAACCTATTGAGGTCTGGGGCTGAACCACACTATTACCTTTTTACAGGGCTGGCTACAAACATTTTTTTCAATATAAACTCTGAGTAAGTTACAGCAATTTGTATTTGTTGAGGCTAAGATATTATGTTTTATTATAAAAATATTTTAACAAACCTAATCCATGATGAATTGTAAGGTGACATTTAGTTTTCTTTTTATTTTCCTGTTGTTCAAATTAATTATACCAAGTCTACTTATGTCCATTTGAGATAATAATGGTGATGATGATGATGATGATGATGATAATGATGATTTTTTAGCAAGTTGCTTAGAGCTATGAAATTACTTTTGAGTATGGAAAGAGATCAGCCAGGAAAAGAGGAGAACAGGAGTGCATATTTTTCTTCTGCCTCTTGCCAAGGACTAGCTTAGATAGTTATGCATGTTCCTCAGGTTTGTCTTCCTTTGAAGACTGTCCTAATCTCCTAGGTGTACAGGCTAATGCCCTGGTTGAGAGTGTGACTAGTGTGATATCTGACTAAATTTTTTCAATCTCAACCTTTTTTTTTCCCTTGTTCTCTTGGACAAATTACTCAAACTCTCTCCGCTTTCACTTCCTCATCTGTAATATGGGGATATCCTGATAGATTACCTATGAAAACCAAATAAAAGTGTTATGTATCAAACAAAGTGTTTTCTTTGTTCTGACTGCAACCCACCTCAGTGCTAACAAGTAGATGAGTAAGGATTTGAGAAGCTACTTCTACAATATTGTGGATGCTATAAAAAGAAACAAGATCATGTGCTTTGCAGGGACATGGATGGAGCTGGAGGCCTTTATCCTCGGCAAACTAACACAAGAACAGAAAACCAAACACTGCATGTTCTCACTGATAAATGGGAGCTGACTAATGAGAACACATGGACACAGGGAGAGAAACAACACACATGGGGCCTGTCGGGGGAGGGCTGGTGGGTGTTGGCAGACAGCATCAGGAGAAATAGCTAATGCATGCTGGCTTAATATCAGATGATGGGCTGATAAGTGCAGCAAACCATCATGGTACATGTTTACCTAGGTAACAAACATGCACATCCTGCACATGTACTCCAGAACTTAAAAAAAGGTCTAAAATAATAATAATAAAGCATTATTATTGGTTCATTAATTACATTAAATGTACCATACTAATGTAAGTTGTCAATAATAGGGGTAATTAGGTTCAGTGTATATAGGAATTTTCTGTACTATCTTCACATTTTTCTGTAATTATATAGCTGTTCTCAAAAAACAAAGATTATAGATGCTTATACCACACTGGTTTTACTCTCAAAATTCCTACAAAGGGAAAATGAACAAGAAAATCTGAATACTCAAGATCTTCATTTTATTTTATATAAGAAATGCTATGTGCTATATTAGAAATTAGAATTGGTAAATGTTTCATTTACAATAAACTGTTACTTCAATATGAAGTATTATATTGACATTTGAATGAATGTATACTTGGGCCAAGTAGATCTTAAGGTGGGAATTTTTGACAAGGATTTTGACAAGTTCTTAACTATCTGGCTATAGCTGATATCTGCATAATACTGGCCTGAAAATGAGAGGTGATGTCATCAGCATTTAAAGAGCTTTGAAGATGCATTTGCTGGTTGTATTTAAATAGAGTACATCCTTCCTTTCTATGTAGGGTAGCTGGTTGCCTTAAAAAGGCTTGTTTCCTACTGGACCCAACTTTTTGCCCTTATTAGGAAGGAAGATTACGATCAAGGCAAGGTTAAAACTGGCTCAGTACCACTGGCTGTGAGTTGGCCCTTAGAATTTGTATCTATTCATTCATTTCACCTTGTTATTAAGAGCTCATAGCTTATTTTGCACTGTCACTATCTTAATTATTTTGGAAGAAAATTACTTCCTGAATTACACTGTAATTGAAATGATTTCTTAAATTCAAAGCTTAAATTGTCAATGTCACATGTCTCATTATTATGCAAAAGCCCCATATGAAGTGGTTCAAATTATATTTCCATGCACTGCAGGAGAAGGGTACTCCCTTCATGCTCTCCCTTAGGTAAACTGATGCTACAGAACAAAGGTGATGAAGGGAGTTTAGGAAAACATAAACCTGGGACCTAATTCTGGATCTTTGACAAATAAGTCATATAATCTCACTGGGCCTCAGACCACTTTTCAGAAAATAAAGGGCGAAACTATATTATCTTTAAAAACTCATTCCAGCTAGAGAATTCTATACATCTGCAATAAGACGCAATATGCATTTTTAAAGCACATTAATTATATTTAACCTTACAGAAACGGCCCAACAAACATGTGGCAATATCTTGGGAAGAAGGAAAAGGGGAAATACTCCAAGTGACACATAGGTCGCTTAAGGAAACATGATGGTCCTCTCTGAAAGTATGACCTTAACTTTACATTTATGTTCATATTCTGTTGGGTGGTTGGGTGGTGGGGGTTTCATTTTCTTTGTCCTCTCAACCTCAACATATGAAGGGATTGGTTTCTGTTATATTCTCTGTGTTACTAACTTTCAAATAACACACACTGGAAAAAAGTAGCAGTAGCTTTCTCAGGAAGAGCATTAAAATGGGCTTCAACGCCTACAGGAATGCAGGCAGAATCACCGTGATTGTAATAGCTGCACAGTAGGAATGGCAAATATTTTCTCTAAATAAAATAGCACAAAATTTTAATCAGGAAATCTGTATTATTTGATGAAGCATAAAGCCATTTTTTAGTTTCGGCTCTCTTTAACCTGGGAGAAAAAGGCTTTGTAAGTAATCCAGAAATAATTTGGCAAGGTCTGTGATTTTATGCTTAAGTAACCCACATTTAATATAAATTGAGATGACTTAAGGAATTTACGACAAGTGCTGCAGTGAAACGTTCTACAAAGGAAGAAAAGAAGAAAAAAAAAAGCGGAGGTTGGGGGTGGCAAGAAGAGAGAAAGCCCTACACTGAGAAACTATGAGTATCTTATCCTATTAGATTAACCATGCCAAAGAGCAGGTTCACTAAAACCAGCCAAAGACATATAATAAAACATCAACAATAAGAACATCAGTAAACAAACCACTAGACTGTCTATAAATGCATAAGCACTATGTTCCACCTCCATCATTTTCCAATATTTTCCTATTGCCAGACAGCTCTTCACAGCCCTGTAAGACACTGGCCTTAGATTCTATGTTCAGAAAACAATGTAAATATCCTGTTCTGCAGCAGTGGAGTATAATAACAAAGCTGAAGCGGGGTGTGCAGAAGCCATAAAACTGCCATAAAATTCAGGAGGAAAAAAGGCATGAAGTTACTATACATTAAATAACTGGGTATTTAGATTATTGAACTAGATCATACATGTAAAAAATGAAAACATTTAGTGTAACACAAAATTTTAGCATCTGAATATCTGTACCAGAAAAGGTAAATCTCAAGAGATAGAAAGTAGATGAGAGGCCAGGTGTGGTGGTTTACGCCTGTAATGCCAGCACTTTGGGAGACCGAGGCAAGCAGATCACTTGAGCTCACAAGTTTGAGACCAGCCATGGGCAACATGGCAATGTCTCTACAAAAAACACAAAAATTAGCCGGGCATGGTGGTGCACACCTGTAGTCCCAGCTACTTGGGAGGCTGAGGTGGGAGATTGCTTGAGCCTCCAAGCTCAAGCTGTAGTGAGCCAAGATCATGCCACTGCACTCCAGCCTGGGTGACAGAGCAAGACCCTGTCTCCACACACACACACACACAAACCTGGAGATTGGAATGGAGAGTATTTCTAAATGGGCACAAGGGTTCTTACTGAAGTGGTAGGAATGTTCTAAAACTGGGATATATCATGGTCATACAATTCTAAAAATCACTGAATTATACACTTAAAATGGGAAAGTTTTATGGTATGTAAATTACACCTCAATGAAGTTGTTAAAGAATTTTTTAAAAGAGAGAGAACTCATAATTTCTTGAATCTACAGCTTCTAGTTCTGTATTGATTTGTCAGGTAGCTATATGTTTCGTTTACATTTTAAGGAATTTAATGTCAAAAATGTATTTCTCTATGCTTACTTCCTCAGTTAGCCAAAACTAGATTTTAAGCTCTAATTTCTGTTAAATATTGACACATTTTAAAAGTCATTTTAATGACTTTACTACTTGTTTATTGAAAAACCTAAATATAAAAGTATTATTTAAAAAAAAATTAGGATCATGAATACATTTAAACAAAATGTACATAATTAACACAAAGTTCTTTAAAAGCTATCTTGTCAAAATAATAGTACAGTCGGCTTTCTGCATCTGTGGGTTCTACATTCACATTCAACCAACCAAGGATTAAAAATACTCGGAAAAAAAAAATGGATGGTTGTGCTTGAGGTGAACATATATAGACATTTTTCTTGTCACTATTCCCTAAACAATACAGTATAACAGCTACTTACATAACATTTGCATCGTATTAGGTATTGTAAATACACTAGAGATGATTTAAAATATAGGAGAGAATGCGTGTATATGCAAATACTATGCCATTTTCTATTAGGGACTTGAGCATCTATAAATTTTGGTATCTGCAGCTGGAAGAGGTGTTGGTGAGGACAGGTCCTAGAACCAATCTCCCATGGATGCTGGGGATTGGGAGGTTAAAATATTGCAATAATAAACCAACTGTGGTTGTATGCAAGTCCGTGTGACATCCTAAAGCTTCATTTTCCTTACTTAAGGGAATAAAACCAGGCCAGGTGCAGTGGCTCATGCTTGTAATCCCAGCACTTTGGGAGGCTGAGACTGGCAGATCATTTGAGGTCAGGAGTTCAAGACCAGCCAGCCTGGCCAACATGGCGAAACTTCATCTCTACCAAAAATATAAAAATTAGCTGGGAGTGGCGGTGGGTGCCTGTAATCCCAGCTACTCAGGAGACTGAGGCAGGAGAATTGCTTGAACTCGGGAGGCGGAGGTTGCAGTGAGTCAAGATCGTACCACTGCACTCCAGCCTGGGCAACAGAGCAAGATTCCATTTCAAAACAAAAATAAATAAATAAATGAATAAATAAAAAAATAAACAAACAATCAGCTCCATATTATAGAAACATATATTGTAAGATCAAATCAGATAGTGTATGTGAAAATTCTTTAGAAATTAAAAAGTGTTATGTAAGAATGATCATCACTACTATGAATTCCAAGACATAGTATCTTACTATTGCAACTCATAATTAAATCTGTTTTTAAGTTAGTAGTCCCAATCAACTGAATGAAAACAGGAGTAGGAAAATGTACTTGTTTGAATTTAAGGAAATTTTACTTTCACGGTGAAAGAAAAGCAATTTTATTACTCTGACTCAAATGACTTTTTGGACATGGCCAACTAAAGTGCCCACATGTTCAGGAGAAGTCAGCTTATGACATTCATAAAATAAGATGAAATGCTTTAAGTGAACAGAAAGCTTCTATCCTACAAATCAGTGTTGGATTATATTTCCCAACATTTCTTAACAACAACAATAACAAAAAATACTAATTCTATTATTAACTTAAGCAGAGATCACAATCACATCTCTATTTCCCTCACTTTTCTCTGCACAATAACATCATATGATTTATTTTTCCCCTTGACCAATGTCTGAAATTTAAGAATGAACCATAGCATTTGCCTTGTTTCATAGGATACGTAAGAGAGAAGAATAAAAGAAACTTGTCACAGCCTAAGCGACACATATTTGAATGACCCGGAGAATGCAAAGGATAGATTATGAGTGTGACACAGATGTCACAATTGGAATGCTTTTCAGCCATGAGGCATAGAGGCACAACACTGTTGTAGTGGTGACTCAACTTCATGGTAAAGGCTTTATGCATCAAAGTATCTATTCATAGATAGCCCCGCCGCCCCCAACCTACACACACACACTCATACACACACAGAGTCAGGTATAACATTTTGAGAAGAAAAGAGGATAGAAAAGTAGCTTATTTTTCTACATGCCTTTTCATTTGAATCCATCTGCCATTTGCACAATGGACAGATAATCAAGAGAGGGTCTCCTTCTCATCCTCGTTTTTCTTTCTTCACTTACCTCAACACCTCATCAAAAATATCAGTAATCTTATTTTCTCTGTAACTTGCTTTCAGACTTAAAATCAGTTCTACAGCTAGTGACCAGAAATATCAGGAAATATCTATATTATTAAATTTAAATTTATTAAAAGACAAAGTTATTTTGAAGAGGAGGTAATTTTTTTTTTCTATTTTTTAAAGACATTTAACTTTCAGTTTGGAGGAAAGTCAGAAAAGAACCTAATTTTTTTTATTGTTAATTATACTGTGAACAAAGGCCTGGACAATTTCCTAGAAGTTACTTGCAAATCAAAGAACATTTATAATTTCCCTTATTAAGGAATTAGCATTCATTCATTTTCATTCAAAAGGTTGCCTACATTGAGTGTCTTATCATTCCTTAAACATAACATTTATTTCCTACCGCTTTTATGCTAAATAAACTTTACTTCATTTTGCAGTGATTATTAAAAGTGGTACTTACAGGATTTTATTACCTATAATATACTTTAAATTATTTTTTCAGCAACTAATCAAATATTTTTCATCCTCTACCCAATACTTTAGTTTCTATGCATAATCTCACTTGTATAAGGAAATACTATGTGTATCAGTTTTGAAAACTTGTTTACATATTTTAAATTGAGCACATGAATAGCTCACATAAATTCAATTCTAATACTTAAAGTACACATATAACCACGTAGGTGAAGTCGAATATTTAAATTTCAATTCCTTTCATTTATTGACTCTGAAAATCTAAAATAGGTTGAAATGAAACAGAGAGGATGACATACTGTGAAATTCAACTCTCTTTCTGACATGTGACCCAATTAACTCATGAAAGGTTTTGCATTGCGGTTATACTTTTAAAATATAGGGATGAATGACTTTATAATTTTTTAGAACTGTTGGATACTGGAAAACTGTAATAAAATTGCTTATAATCAGATCTTAATGTCTTATTACATATTATCCTCAAACTTTGTCCCTCTGATGTTACAAAAAGGATAACTATACAGTTCATCCATGTAGCCAAAACTACTTATACCCCCTAAAGCTATTACAATTTAAAATACATTTTATAATACTTTAAAAGTGCTGGGAGACAGGGCTGGGGGAATGGGAATGAGGGTGGAGAGGATGGGGTTGGAAGGATGTAGGGGAGAACCTGCTAACTTATAATTCAATGAATCTTTCAATAATAAGGCAAAATAAAGACATTTTCAGATAAAAGTAAATTAAGGAAAAAAGAAAAGAAAAGATAACTTCTTCCCCAAAAGATTCTTATATTTCACATTTATCTTGTGTTTCAGATTTTCACAAATATAAAAGGACATCAACTGTAGCTAAGTCAGTTCAATAAGAATCTACTGGATTTTGCCTATACCAGTTTACTTTAGGGAAAGCAGTCACATTAAAAATTTAAATTGCTTTGTTTGTGTAGATGTGGCATCCAAGGTCAAAGTGATGACCAGACAGTGGCTCTCCTTTGTTTAACTTATTTGTTTGAACTTCTTTTGGGTAGTGATGATCTCCCCACTCTCAGTGTGAACGTGAAAGGCAGTGGGCTGGAGCTGGGGCCTAAGAACAAACTACCTGGCCCACAAAAGCTCCTGACCTCATAGCTCAATGTTCAAGCTAATATGTTGCATATGTCAATGACAATGGGGAATACTGAGGGACCGAGTACTAACTAGCAACAAATTAAATATATGCAATTGATGAGATATATTGAAACATACAGAATTACCTGTTTTATATTTTTTCCAGAAAGCAAGATAAATTACTTCATTTTATTTAAAAAGACATGACTATTTTCTACATAACTTAAGACACACAAGGGGACTATTTTTCCCTCTCAATGGAAGGAATCCCTCTTTGAAAGTGTTTACATGAAATTTTCAGGAATGCAGACTGCACTGTGGTACAAAATAACCTACTTTTGTCAGAAGAGAAATTATGATGTCTATTTCTAGGAGCAGCGCCACCTAAAAATAGCTTGTCTAGTCACCTTATAGTGCATTATTTCATGTCATAGATAGAAGTTCGGAGCAGAGTCTGTGTTTATATGCTTTCATTACTCAATGTCCAAACAACTGTTTTTTTTTTTTTTTGGCAAGTCTAATCTTTTTAAAGAATATAATATAATTATACTCTACTGATCAGCTGTCTAATATTTCTCTCTGCTCCCCCAACAGTAATTCACTCTAGTCTAGTCACTTGCTTTGGTGTCCTGTAACAACATGTGGCCTTTTATGTTGTAACCCTTGCCTGGAATGGCCTTTTCCCAGAATGGCCTTTCCCCATCTGTTCATTTAAATCCCAACCTATTCTCCACTGCCTGGCTTCAGTTCTGTATATCTTCCCAGGCCCTCTTCTACTCCACCAATTTCAAATGACCTCTCTCCTGATGAAATACTGAGAACTCTTCTGCATACTTTTTAATTTAACACAATAGCATAAGATTTTGTTTGCTACTTTTCAAATATCTTAATCTTATCTTCTTTCTTAGGAGGAGGCAGAAATTCCTTGAGGGCAGGAATTATGTCTGATATTTTATATTCCAGAAATAGTTTGGGTTTTTTAAAACAGATGATTTTTGCCTAATGTGATGTACCCATTAATTCTCTGGATTAAAAAAAATAATATTTATGTCAGAGAAAACAAAAAGGCAAGTATGACCTAAATGTTAACTTTTAGAAGAGCTGTTTCATCACCAATTATCTTAAGCTTTGGAAAGACATGCCCAGTGGATTCTAGATTTATATTGATCATTCTAAAATCCTATGCAGGTTTAGAGGAGAAACTACTAACATTTTATCTTGTGGTAGGATACTGACTTCAACTACTTGTAATAAAAAATAGGCATTTCAATTGATTGCTAATATATAAAATTTCTATAATTTCACAAGATGTGTTAGAAAGTAACTTATATTTGTTTTCATTCATGTAATCTAAATTTTATTATAATTATCAATGTACAAAAGAAAATTTATTCTACTATAATGAGATGAAGTAATGCTTATCTTACTTTATTTGCATATGCCAAAGTAGAGATAAGCTTTACTGCTTGTAATTTCTGCATTGAAACTGTCATGTGGTTATTTTAGCAGTTGCAGTATATTGTTACCACACCTACTGATGCTCAATTTATTAGATTTATTAAATCAGATTTTCATTAGCTATCTGAAGAACTTATTTTCTGAGAAATGAATGCTGTTTATTACAGTTAATAATTTTTGTCCATTTTCATTCTTTTGAAGAATAAACATAAAATGAGAATTACATATTTAATAATAAACCATGTAGAGTACCACTAGAGAAGAGGCAATGTTAAAATGAAGCAAACTTTCAGTTTCAACCAGTATTGAGTCCTTATTCACTTTAGTTACAGAGGACACAAGGCCTTAGGGCAGCAGGGTTTCCCCCCGTTGTCCAATGCAGCATAAATCACTGTGGGTACACATGGCAATGCTGCCCAAAGATCTCCATAGCTATTCTGTTTCATTGCTGTGTGGCTTGGCTGTAGAAAGCTCTTGAAATGTTTTCATCTTACATGGGGTTTCCCTTTGGAGTTAAGTCGCTCACCTTTCGCAATAAGACCCTGCTGACTGAGCAATGGGTTTATCACCTAACTTCTTGCTTAATCACCTCTTAGTCTCTTTTTTTTTTTTTCCAATTGGTTTACATAGCACTCCAAGCCTGCTTGCTTGTTTTTATAGCGCCAAGGTAGCTGGCAAAAATGCTGTGAGAGTGGTATGGATGTCATGAACAGACACACACGTTGTTAACTACACGTGCTTGTCTTAGCATACTACCACATGTTCTTTTCCTGGGCAATCCAGTTATGTGGTTTAGAAACTGAACTGCAGCAGAGAAGGAATGAGAGGTAATTTTTGTATTCAACTTGCCAAGAGCCAGGTCTTTATTATGCCCAATTGAGGTTCCATGGGTTAAGAAGCCTGGAGAAAAACTAGATATGATTCAGCAGTTTGCACTGAAAACAATTTCCCATTGAGAGGTTAAGAGGTGGGGCTTCACAATTTAGAAGTGAAATGGATAAATAAAAGCAGGCTACTTCAGGTGCACACAGGTTCAGCATAAGGGATATTGAAAATTGTTTCCCATCTCCTCTCATGTCAGATCAGAAAGTTAAGAGCTTTAGTGGTTTGGAGAAATTTAATAGAAGCTATCATTGAAGGTCATTTGAAGACCTCTGGGCTCTTACTTATGTTAGAATAATGGTTGCACTCTCAGGCCTTGGCCTAGCAATGGAAAAGAAAAGAGTAAAATCATTTCATTCCCTTCCTTTTCTATGCATATAGCTGGAAGTGATAAAGAGAACTATCATTAGCATGTTTTAATAATAATAGCAACAGTAACAACATTAACACCATTTACTGACCCATGATGTGTGAGACACTATTTTGAGGGCTTTAACTTGTTTAATTTTCACAACCTTGTGAGGTATATATCCTATTATCATCATCATTTCAGAGACAAGAAAACCAAGGCTCAGAAAGTTTTAAGTAAATGACTAAGTATACACAATGGGTAACATCTGAATCCAGAATGCCTAATTCTAGAGCTCTAGCTTCTAGCTACCATGTTATACTGTCGGATTTTTTTTCTCCACAGACATTTTGCCACTAAAATAGGAACAGAAAAAGAGTTAGAGAAAGTGGAGTCTCTGAAGATATAACAGAAAGAGAGGCACACAGCAGACAATTACTACATCTATTCTAGATTTAGTTCTAATTCAGGTTCTTGAATTCCAGAATAATTTTTTAAAGCAAAGGTGTACATGTGACAATGAAGTAACACTTGTTTGATTTGGGGGTGGTTGTTGTTGATGGTGGTGGTAAGAATCCAAATATTTTTGAAAGCCAGAATGGCAAGCTTCTAGTTAAAAAAATCAGTAATTCTGGGCAATAACAACAGCTCTTTCAATGACTAAGTGGCCTTAAACCACATATATACATTATTCTTGTCTTCTTTCCTGTAAAATGTGGATCATGCCTCATGTTCTCCTCCCAGGGTAGCTATAAGGGCAAAATTATACAACGAACCTGAAAGCAATTTGAAGATTACAAAGTGTTCAAATGAAAGGTTATTTTATTAAAGATATAATGTTAATTTATTAATAAACATTTGTTTCTGCAATAGTTTCAATTTACTAAGTATGTTCCATAATACATCAGGTTATTTATATTAATGCCTTAACTCTCCCTCTGCCTCAGAAATGCTATCTCCTGCAAGAAGTCTTGTTCCTGCACTCACTGAGCCCCTGCTGATCATGCTTCACTTATGAGTTTAATTATTAGTTTACATGATTGCCCCTCCCAGTAGACTGTGAGTCTCTAGAGCCAAGGACTATTGTATTTATCGAATTTTTTATCTTCAATTGTAGAGCTCACTGCATATATACAGAATAACTGATGTAGAAAGAATATAATCCAGAAACAGAGGTTATGTTTCTCTTATATTTGTTCCTATATTTTATCCAAGTATGTCACTCTGGTATAGGAGACATTTAGATTGCTAAATAAACAGATCAAATATCTAATATTTTAAAGTTCCAAATACATATTATTGGCATATTAAAAAATCAGTTAGTCTTTGACTTGTGCAAATCTATTCTGAAAAACAGGTGCCTTTCTCAGAAGGACAAAAGTAGAGTAAATTGGGAATATGACTATAAGGCAATGGGACCAATTTTCACTTGTAATTTGTAAAACGAACCTTCTTATTTTACAGTCACACTTTGTAAATGAAGATGATTACCTAGATGACTTACATCAGTGCTTAGAGCTTTTGTGAGTAAGTCATATATAAAAAGAGAGCTGAGTTCTTTTGCTGAAAGTGATACTATAAATGAAATGTGTTCTCCTAGAAGACATACTGTAAACAGACAGTAACTGAACACATTAGAAAGACCATTCTTAAAAATAAAGAACATAGACAGAAAATATGCCATATGCCAGAAAACAGAAAGGAAAGCAGTCCAAATGACTGCCCAGAGGAAATGGTTGTGAACAGGACATGTCTGATATTAAACAAGTGAAAGTCAGTTATGCTAAGCCCATTTAGGAAGAGACTGAATAGCTTAAGACTACAATTCCCATGCATAAAAGACCTTCACTTCAAGCTTCTGGACTCTTTGCTGAACACATATTTAAGTTTCTTATTATGTGGCAAAATTATGTTCTCACCTCCAAAAATTGAGAATAAACTATTTATAAATTCTCCTGTAGAAAATACTTCTGCATCTACATTTATCTAAATTGACATGAATGATAAGAAATGCTAAAAAGTCTGTGAAGGGTATAACTACCTTCACACACAAACATAATCTGTATGTCAAACAGTGATGAGAAAACTACATTCTTAACTTTACTCTAATAGGAAATGAAGTTCAAAAATTCAAATTTCTAAATTCTTCATACTCCACTGAAGGGCTTATAATTTTATAATGTTATTTCTGGGAAACTTTAAAAAATACTATTTTAAAATTAAAGTGTAACTTATGGTATTATCTTGAAATGTTATTTACTTGCTCAACATTACTGCTAAACTAAGATTCTAAGTATTATATACTTTGTATTAACATGTTGAACACTCCATACATAAATATAAAATGAGTTTATATGAAGATTTTATTGCTTAGATATTGCTTTAATAGGACTTTATAATATTGACAAGATTATCTTGCATGTGTCATTCTTAGAGGAGAGTGAAAACTTCTGTAATCCCAAAAGAACTGGTCTCTGCCTACATCTTACTCCTAACTACGAATGGGGTAGGTGCCACTCTGATGGTACACCATTATCGTTACGGTGATTCGTTATATTCCATGAAAATGGTATGTACAATTACAAGCAAAGTGTTGAGGCCAAACTCTCAATTCCAGCATCATTGAATGTATGTAAAAGATGAACAATCACAGATAATATTTTAATACCCCCAAAGTAATACTATCAGGCAATTAGTAAATGGTAAGAATTGGGAAAATAAGGTATTAGTGATCATTTACATGACTGGTCCACATTGAATACTGAAGACAATATAGGCACTCTGATTGTCCTACAGTATGTTGTATACATGCAAGACAACGAAAGCTGATGTGACCTTAAAAGGTTAAGGACATGCGCCTCTTCCCCAAATGTAGAAATTGTACCCCATGATCCATTATGAATTTACCACTCATCAGTAATATCTACAGTTTTTGAAAAGTAGGCTACATTTCCAACTTCAATTAATTCTTAGGGCTATGGTGTTCATTATCTATAAACATCTGTCTAAAAGAGTAAAATATAATATCTATGAGAGGAAAATTAGGCTGACTGGTATTTCTCTGGGGATGGAGATTTTATGCACATATATGTATATATATTATATATATACTCAAACATGCACATGAATACACAGAAATGAGCATACACACGTGTGCACACACACGAGAGCACAAATGAAAATTTTTGTTTTTAAACTAAACATTTATATGCCCACATTAAATTCTTCCCAATTTTGAGGCTAATCAAAATTTTGTTTGTACCTTCTCGTTTGCTTTTCAGAGGATTTTCTAGAAGATTTGCACTATCAGCTTGGTATTCAATTCTTTAGCTTGAAATGACTTCAGTGCCTGTAAGTTATTTTCAATATTTCAAAAATCCTAAGTAAATTCCTATATTTCATTAAATATCTCACTTGTAACTTCAAAGATCGCTATTTAAGTTATCAAATGTCTAAGAGTTCACAAAGTTGTAATGCTGATTTTTTTTTTTTGTTAACAAAAATAGCAGTTTTATTGTCCATCGTCTTTAAAAAATAACATTTAAGGACCCATAACAGTCCTACAATCACTGTCTGAGAAATTCTGTCCCTTATACTGCTTCATTTGGAGAGTGTTTTAGAAATACACAACTATATAAACACATCAGAAAATAAATCCTGCATGGCAGGGAGCTCTGTTTTCTTTTCCTGCCTGTTACGTCCCAACACCTCCAAATCAAAGCAGTTCATGTATAATGCTGTTAATGAATATTTATTAGCTATACAGACAATTATAGTTTTCCACAAAACTAAAGTTGTTAAAAAATAAATCCATGGCTACATTAATTGGTAGGGTTCAGAAAAGCAAGAGGTTTGTCTAGAACCTTACTTTTTTTTTTTTCTCCCAGAACTGAAAATACTCATATCGTCAAAGGCACACTTACAGACTTTCAAGTCAGAGGTGGTATTACTACAGTATCTCCAACCAGTGTTAAGGGAAGCATAATACTAATTCAGTGAGACATATGGCTCTAAAACCTTCTCGTCTAATATCTAAGTAAATATCATCTTTCTGCCTGTTCAAGTCAGAAATTGCAACTGCAATACAAATAGACAAATATAAAAATAGTGCTGGGTCAATGTACTTTTAAGGAAGGGGATTTCTCCTGACCCCTGATGGCAACCGTAACTGTTTACTGCACTGTACACCATCTCAGGGAGTTCCTCACATACTGTACTGGTGTCTGATATCAGGAAATCCTCCATGTTCAGCAGGGAGGTGGAAATCAATCTGCATTCTCAATTAGGGTTTATAGCCACACCGTCTTGAAATGCAGTTAGTCATAAGAATACATTTTTTTCTCATTCTTGTGACAATATGTCAGTTTTTAAATTTATATTTCAAACAAATGCAAAATAGAATACGTTTTCATGTTGTTTACACCACATTCATGCAACGTGTTGAATGTATTAACTTGTACAAAATGTCTTCATCTTCATGAATATATAGCTGTATGTATATGTGTATATATGTATACAAACTGTGTGTATGAAATAAACTATATAAAATATTCAAAGTATTAGCACTATAAATAGGAACTTGCAACTACAGAACCACAGAATTACTACTACAACACCATTTACTTCATATATATCTCTTCTATTTCCCTTTATATGTATTTAAATTTACATTTCAATTATTGTAATTATTGTTAGGGTGCATAATTGTTAGTAAGCACCACTCAGAACAAAGGAAATAAAGATTATAGAAAATTAGTTGGGTAAGAAGTGCTTAATGACTCTTCTTTAAGTCAATGTGTTCACCTTACACTTAATATGAAGGGGTTTTCTAAAAAGCAATGAGTTATTTATTTTATTTTTAGTCGTTGACTGCACAATTTAGCCCACTTTGTTGTTAATTATGACATGTCTACCGCAAAGTATTTGGTACTGATTTAGGAATAATGGTAATTAATGATGAAAGACAAAACGAGAGAAAAGGAAGAAATCTTAATCTAGGGGAAAAAATTACAAAGGAAGCAGAGGTGATCAAAAGTATTTAAAGAACCATCACCTACCAGTTCTACTCGTCCGAAACCTCCAACTCCAAGGGTGTCAATGATGTTGAAATCAGACAGCTTCAGGTTGGCGAAGAAAGCCGCTTCAGCTTCATATCTGGATTTTTTGATGTGAAAAAATGGAAATTTCTTAGAGGTGCAAACACGAGTACCACGTACATCTGTACCAGAATGACATGACTGTGGAACAGGGTTTACCTGCTTACATTCCATCTTGCTTTTAGAGTTTGTGTTTTCTCACACTCATAATTTTTTGGTCCCAGTTGTGCAGAATAACATAAATTTGCACTTGTGTTTCAAAGTACTGTAGAAAAATACAAAGTACCCACTGCATGCCAGTCAAGTGACTGATAAATCCAGTTATCAAATCAAAGTTACATGGAGGTCTTTTTCTACGCGTCTTCTTGTGAACACGGATTGTTTGAGTTGTTCTTTTTTGGTTTTGTTTTAGATTTTTTGGTTTGGCTTGGTTTTGTTTTTGCCGTTCAGATTTTGGATGGCAGTTTCTCATCAGTTTCCCTTATCCACAGGCTGGCAGCGCCTCCTATAAATATTTATTAAAAGCGGCAAGATCACGGAGGTCTCTGGAGCGAAATCACAGCCAGGTTTTATGAAAACAGATCCGAGAAGCTGAGAACTGATGTACAAATGTCCGAAATGGATGATTTCGGAAGCATAGTCACATTCCTAAAAAGTGTCTTCCCTTCATTTTTGTGTACCCACTGACTTGTAGCCAAAACTCTCAGCTAGCAATCTCAGGGTCTTTATGTTTGTAAGTTTCTTAGACGAGTTGTGTGGAGAAGCATGGACTGCTATTCCCAAAGTCTAACTATGCACACATGCAAACCTGACACATGCAAGTGGCCAGAATAAGCTTCTCCTGATGAGACAAGTGAATATGAGCTGCTTAAAATATATCCTTGTCAAAGGCTCTGCTATTTTTAGAAAGGACAGGAAGGCACAAAGATGAAGATGATCTGCCCACTCACTAACGTCAGGTCAGGGAGTAATTCAGCTGTCTCAAAAATAAAGTATTTGAATAGCTATGCATAACCCGTGACCTTCAGCTCAGCAACACCTGATTCAGTACTACACTATAGATAGAAATGATGAACACACTTGAGGTAATGATGCTAACACAGCCTGTTTATGTATACTTTTGCATAGAATCAGTCATGGGTATGTTTAACATTAAGCTGTGTAACGTTTTGGCTATTCCATTACAGTCAAACATAAATTTAGGCTCTTCACTTGGGGGATTTGTGAAACAGCTTTCTAGGTAAGCTTTCTGCATTCTTCAACTTACAACCACGTTTCTAATTTTTTAACAAATCAATTGTTGACAGGCTTCTCAGAGGGTAAAACAACATTGTTTTCCATTATTGGCTAATTATGTGAAATCAACTCCCTCCAATAAACTTTTATAAACAAGGCTGCTAGTCCATCCTAATGGTATTTGTAGACTTCTGTCATTAACTACACACTCAAGAGATCAACATAATGATCCGGGACATGGTTTACTAGAATGGAACAGAAGCAGCAAATGTGCATTTCTAGCATTCCGGCTGGCTTGCTACTTTTGGAAAATTAAAACTTCATCCCATTGAAAGGGCTAGTGGCAGAGTTGACTCCAACAGGTGCTGAAAAAAGACATCTGTTGAGATCAGACCCTGTGACTATTTGCATGTGGTCAAGCATTTCCTGACTGCCTGGATAACTGAATCTTTTATGAGATCGTTGTTGAATAATAATCCACGTGTTTGTTGGATTTAGAAATCTCAGGTGCAAACAGGGTGAACCTTGTTTCTTTTCTTTTGTTTTTTTGTTTCTTTTTTTTTAGACAAAGTCTTGCTGTGTCACCCACGCTGAGGCTGGAGTGCAGTGGTGCAATCTTGGCTCACTGCAACCTCCACTTCCCGGGTTCAAGCTAGTCTCATGCCTCAGCCTCCCAGCTGGCTGGGGATTACACGTGTGTGCCACTATGCCCAGCTGACAAACAGGGTGAACTCTTTCAGACTATTGTGATACCATTTCATATATTTAAAGTATGGTGTTATTTTTTGTAATCCTTGAAAGCAACCCAACTATTCTTATTTTGTGGTCTTGTGAAATTAGGCTGGAAGTACACATAGATGAGTGGAGGGATTCTAGCCTTTTGTTGCACATTAGAGCTACATGAGCATCTTTTAAAAACAATTAATTTAAGCCTTGCCACAGACCAAGTGAATAAGAAATTTCTGGAGGTGCTACCTAGACATCCCTATTTTAAAAAAGCTCCCAGGTGATTTTGATTGTACAAGAGTTAAAACCTATAGTTCTATACCTTCTGAAAGCCTCAGGAAATTCCATAAATCATACAAGATTTTTTGGGTGGATTAAAATGGCCCAGGAGATAAGTAGCTACCCAGTGAATCTGGGGATGAGACATTTTGGCAAGAGGGTTGGGGGCTTTTATACATTGGTCTTGGGCCCTGCTCTTCTAGTCCTAGAGCAATAGGAATAAACAATAGTTCTGAAATAGCCAGCACAGCTTAGAAAAGACAGAGAAAGAGAGAAAGAAAGGGAAGGGAAGGGAAGGGAAGGGAAGGGAAGGGAAGGGGAGGGGAG